>NC_057800.1:2472938-2474042 GCF_018294505.1 Triticum aestivum
ACATAGCAAGCAAGTGCATAACAGGATAACAGGCAGAGCTAGACGTGTTCTAACGCGGTATGAGGTGATACCGGTGAAGGGGGGAAACAACCGGGAAAGTATCCTTGGTGTTTCGCGTTTTTGGGCAGAGGAGCCGGAGGGGGAAAGTTGTGAGTTTGGTATGTTAGGGGTGTGTGGCGAACGAACGGGCTGCGTATACGGGTTAGTCTCGTAGTTCTGAACAACTTTCATGTCGAAAGTATTTTCATCCGAGTTACGGATTAAGAGATATGATTTTCTAAAGATTTTATTAATTACTGGAATTTAATTAATTATTTAAATTAATTCGAAAAATGGATTAATGACATCAGCATGATGTCATGCTGACATCATCAGTCAACAGTGTTGACTGGTCAACCTGACCGGGGGGTCCCACTGGTCAGTGACACATATTAATTAAACATTTTAATTAGCCTAATTAGTATTAATTAGGGGGGTGGGCCCCACTGTCATACATATTAATTAGCTAATTAACTAACCAGGTTAATTAGATAACTAATGTTTAATTAGTTTAATTATTTGTTTAGTTTAATTAATCAAAATTACTTAAGTTAATTATTTATATAATTAATTAATTGATTATAATTTTATATTTTTTTAATTCTTTTTTTTATAAAACGTTCTAGGCTAGGCCCACCTGTCATTGCTCCAAAGGGGCTAGTGGGCACGGGCGCAGAGGGCAAACGGGCGCGGGCGACGATTTCGGGCGCAACCCAATCGGGCACACGCCCAGGGCGCCGTGGCGAGGCCGGGCGGTCACCGGAGGGGAACACCGGCAGGAGAGCAGCAGGGCGGCGCCGGTGGCGAGGGGAGTGGCGCTGCGCGCGGGCAGCACAGACGGAGGCGGGACGCAACAGCGGCGGCATGCGGCTACGCTAGGCGAGGCCGTGGCTGGTGCGGGCGCGGCGATACGAGCCGCGGCGAGTGGCCAGCTTAGGGAGGCGTACCGCGTCGAGGGAGGCCGGAGTGGGGCGGCAAGTGAGCAGCGGCAGGACGTCAGCTGCGAGGTGGAGCGAGAGGCGGGAGGTGGCGGAGCCGAAATGGGGTCACGGGCGTGGCGTGTCC
>NC_057800.1:2474974-2540382 GCF_018294505.1 Triticum aestivum
GACGTCGGCGATGGAGTCCGGTGGGGCAGCTCCAGCGAGGGGTCGAGGAGGAGGACAGTGAGGCGGCGTTCCGGGCAGCGGCGGCGGCGTGCTTGTGAGCCCCGATCCAATCTGGATCGGGTGGAGGAGTGCGGGTGGTTGGGTTAGGGTTTGACCAGGGGTGGGGGGTTATGGGGGGAGTGGGGTGGCCGGCTGGGCCTTTGCCCAGTTGGGCTGGTTGGCCTGATGGCCTGCTGGGTCGAGGCCCAGTTCGGGGGAGGGGTCTCTTTTTGTTTTCTTTTATTTGTCTTGTTTCGTTTTACTTTTTCTTATTTTTGTTTTTTTGTTTTTGCTAATTGTCTGGGCACCAAATGAGTTTTGTAAAATATGACAGCTGGCCCACAAATCACAGTACAATATATCCTACCACAACAACTAGTTTGGGGTAAATATCATTTCATATTTATTTTGTATTAATAAAAAGGTTATTAAATAATGTTTTCAACCACTGTTTGAGGTTATTTAAGTCACCTATCAAATTTCAATAATGTTGTTTACCATTTTATCATAGCCTCTGATTTATCTACTATTTATTGAACATTTTAGTTTTAATATTTCAAAACTTTTATTGTTTGCTTGATTTTAAATTTTGAATTTGAATCGGTTTCGAACTAATGCGAGATTAGCAACAATAACCGAGGTGATGTGGCATCATTAACGTGGGATTACTGTAGCTTAATTATTCGGGTGTCACAGGAAAGTTGAGAGTTCCCGCTGACGGGTCGCAGTGGAGAAAAATCGAAAGAAAGTACAGGAAGGAGTTTGCAGATGACGCAAGGAACGTATGGTTTGGTCTAAGCGCAGATGGCATTAATCCTTTTGGGGAGCAGAGCAGCAACCATAGCACCTGGCCTGTGACTCTATGTTTGTATAACCTTCCTCCTTGGTTGTGCATAAAGCTTAAGTTCATTATGATCCCAGTGCTCATCCAAGGCCCTAAGCAACCCGGCAACGACATGGATGTGTACCTAAGGCCATTAGTTGAAGAACTCTTACAACTATGGAATGGAACAGGTGTACGTGCGTGGGATGAGCACACGGGGGAAGAATTTGACCTAAAGGCGTTGCTGTTCATGACCATCAATGATTGGCCTGCTCTCAGTAACCTTTCAGGACAGACAAACAAGGGATACCACGCATGCACGCACTGTTTGGACGATACTGACAGTATATATTTGGCTAATTGTAAGAAGAATGTGTACCTGTGTCACACCCTAGCTAGTTCAAGCATTAGAATGTGCATCATGTTTAAATTTTTCTTAAATTTGAAATGGGGAAGGCAGAAACCCCCAACACCCCCCTGGAAACAACTAGGGTTTACTAAAAATATTTTCAACGAACCTGAAATGCCCTTCTAAAAAGTTCACCCTCTTTGTCTTAGGTTAGAACCTCTGGCAAAAATTGGTGCACAATTTTCTAGGTCAACAGAAGGTCATTGAATTAAATCATAAGTATTTGAATTTGGGCATTTAAATGCTATAAAATAATCTAAGTGCTCAAATAATTCTGGGAGTAAATGTTTCCTGTTGGAAATAATCTAAACAGAGGCCACATTTATTTTCAGGATTTTTGGAAATGTTTTAGTATTTTATTTAAAGCTAAACAGTTGCAGTTAAATAGAAAACAGAAACGAAAATCAAAAAAAGAGAGAGAAGAAAGCCCACCTGGGCCTTACCTGTGCTGGCCCAGCCACCTGGCTCGGCCCAGCCTGCTGGCGCTGCCAGTCGTCGTCCTCCTCGCGCCAGAAGGACGCGGAGCGCGTGGCCAGCGCCCACGGCCACACGCCGGCCACCTCCTGCTTCCGCCGACGCCCGGGAGACACCCTGAAGTGCCACGCGACCCCCACGTCTCCCTCTCATCCTCTCGCACTCTCCCCCTCGTCTCTCTCACTCTCCCCCACGACGGCCAAGCACGTCCCTCGCTGCCGATCGCCATAGTTGCCACTACAGCCACTCCCTCGCGCCTCCGACGAGTCCATTAGCTCTGCCACGACTCCCTCGTCCTCCCCACCGAGCCACGCTTCGCCGGAAGCCCTGCTTCGCCGCCTTCGCCCTCGTCTTCAACCTCGAGCACCCGAGCCATCTCCGGTCGAATTCGCTGCCGCCAGGACCTCCCCGAGCTCGCTGACCCCCTCTCTGACTCCGCTGTGAGCTCCTCTTCCTTTCCCCCTAGTTCCCGTGCTCGATTACGCCTCGTAGCCACCACCCCCTCTGAGCCCGAGCGCTCCTCGCCACCGGCCATGTCGCCGTCGTGGCTACGGCCGTGTAAGCACACGTCCGAGCGCCTCACCGTGCTCAGTGCAGCACCAGGAACCCGTAGCCACCCCCAGTTCTTCCTCCCATGCACCGTAGCCTCGAAACCGACCTCACCCGACTCCGGCGACCGCCAAGCTCATCGCCGGCGACGTTTCCGGCCACCCCGAGCCCAACTACCACCACCAAACGCTGCGGCTCGTTCCTAGCTACCCGTAGATAGTCTCCGCCGTCGATTTGGTCGCGTGAGGGCGTTTTCCGAAGCCCTCCGCCGTCTCGGCCTCGCCGGCGACTCAACGCCGGCGAGATTAGCCCTGTTGACCGGCGGACTTGACCACTGACGTGGACTAGGTGGCGCCAGTTGACTCCCTTGAGTCAATGACAAGTGCCCCCCTCTGCTAATTATCCAGATTAATTTCTAACTAAAAATTAGTTAGTTTAGTTAGTATAGTCACTGACTAGTGGGCCCTGCCCAGTAATTAGGCTAACAAAACGTAGTTAGTGCACTGAGAGGCTGACAGCAGGGGCCCACCAGTCAGGTTTGACTTGGGCTGGCGCCTTTGACCTCCTGAGGTCAGCATGACACAATGCTGACGCAGTAATGCACTTTCTGGATTTATTTTTATACATGAATTCCAGAAAATAGTTCAAACTTCAAAAATTCATATAAATTCAACCGTAACTCCAAATGAAATAATCTATATATGAAAAATTATCAGAAAAATTCAATCTATCCATCTGTAATGGTTTCATGCATGACAAAACAAGTTTACCTTGCTGTTTAAGCAGAATAAGGAAATGCACTATAAATGCCATGCTAATGAGCTAATATTTGAATCTTTGATTCAAATGGGCTCATCCCTTCCTATTTTAGCTTGCATTAGGCCAGGACACAATCATATTGCCATGTCATAACATGCATCATATTGTTGCATATCGTCATGTGTTGATTGTGTTCCGATGTGTTCTTCATGGTAGGTTCTGCCTCCGAGGATATTCACGAGTATCCAACTGAAGGGCAGTATCCCGCCACCACTCCATCAGGCAAGAAACCATTGATCATTCCGATACAAACCCATGTTCTCCCTTCTGCTCTTGTTTACTGCATTAAGACAACACGATTCAAACTGCTGTGTGCTACGGTAGTTGAACCCTTATCCTCTGCATGACCTGTCATTGCCACAGTAACTAGATGAAACCCACTAGCATGTGTAGGAGTTGATTGAGCCATGTATGTGATTCTTACCTTGCTATGCCTGCTATGCTTAGAGTTGTGTCAGGTCTGGTTCATCTGGGAGATGGGCTAGAGTGAAATGCTTATGCCGGTAATGTGAGGGATGCGTTGAACATGTTTTGGTAAAGGTATCGATGAGAGGCCATGTAGGAGTACATGGTGGGTTGTTTCATTGAGGCCGTCCCTAAGAACTGAGATCTGTATGCGTGATTTAAGATTCAGCTACTACCACACATTGGGCCCTCAAATATGACCCCGTTCGACTTACTGACCCCTCTCGCCTCTGTCCAGGTGTTGCAACTAGTTTCTGGTGTTTGTAGGACATGTGTTGGCGGCCGTGCGTAGCGCTGACCCTAGGGGTGGGCTATGATGCGGTAGATACACCGTGGACGGGTATGCCGGGCGCCCGTTTGGCGTCTCGGGACCCTGTACACATCATTTGGGGCCGTTGAGGACACCCCGGCCGGATTTCCTTGCGGATGGAACCTGAATAGGCGATAAACCTGGACTAGAGACTTGTGAGGTTAGTCAGGTCGTGGTCTACACCCACGTCGGTTTTTGCTTGAAGTCTGCCGAGCACATGTCGTGTGTAGACGCTAAGTGGTGGAAACATGTGTGACGAAGTACACCCCTACAGGGTATAAAACTATTCGAATAGCCGCGTCCACGGTATAGGACTACTTGGTTGCATATACAGTTCATAGACAAGTTAATGGATACTACTAAAAGACTCAGGATAAGTGTGAGTACCGAGGATGGCCCTCTCGTAGGGTGACGAGGGAGGATCCCCATGGAGTATTGTGTTGGTAAGTAGTTGACTCGTGTGTGAAAACTATTTTACTGGTGAAGTTCCGTAGGATAGCTTAGCCAAGAGTCAAAGCTGGCTTGCTGCATTAACCCCACCACCTTCTTGAGAATAAACATGTATAGTAGGTTCTGATGTAAGACTTGCTGGGTACTTTTGTACTCATGTTTGCTTATTTGTTGATTTCATACGACAACACTGCCCCCTCCGATGGGTTTTATGTAGACCTTGACGTCGACGAGTGACTAGCCACCCAGGTGGTGACCCTGGCCATGGCGCCTTATGTAGATAGACAGGCTTCGAGAAGCCTTCTTTCTTTCTAGAGTCTGTACTCAGACTAGTTGCTTCCGCACGCGCTTGTATATTTGTATGACTTGAGTGTCGGGTCATGTGACCCCTATCTGTATGAACATGTTATGTATGGCTCTCTGGAGCCTTTAAATAAAGTACTTGAGCTGTAGAGTTTTGTTGTGATGCCATGTTGTATGTACTCATATCGGGCATATTGTGTGTATGATTGAAATGCTTGGTATGAGTGGGATCCGACAATCTAGTTGTTTATCCTTGGCAGTCTTTCATATGGGGAAATGTAGTCTAGTGCTCCTCGAGCCATAGTAGTCCGCTACAGCCCGGTTCACCGGAGTCCTGCTAGCCTAGCTCTACTGTTCAGGACACTTGACTGGCCGGCATGTGTTTCACTTCGTCCCTATTTCTGTCCCTTCGGGGAAATGTCACACGGTGACTTCCGGAGTCCTGCCTAGCCTCCTACAGCCCGGGGTTCCCCGGAGTCATGTTAGCCCAGTGCTACAGCCCGGAATCACTCGTTGATGACCGACATGTTCGATGTGATTCATGTATGCCTGTCTCCATAGGTCTGTGCCGCTTTGGGTTCACGACTAGCCATGTCGGCCCGGGTTCTCTGTCATATGGATGCTAGCGACACTATCATATACGTGAGCCAAAAGGCGCAAACGGTCCCGGGCCATGGTAAGGCGACACCCGTGGGATACCGTGCGTGAGGCCGCAAAGTGATATGAGGTGTTACCGGCTAGATCGATGTGACCTGGAATCGGGGTCCTGACAACCTGGGACATCGTCGATTTCTTCCGAGCAGGCATCCCGTAAGAAAGAAAGGCAAGCATTTCAAAGGTGAGGCGGATCACCGGACGAAGCCTCGCCACCATACTGGTGCTGATGTACATGATATGGTCAAGGATTGAAGGTGGTCTTTGGAAAGGGTCCTGGTGGAGAACCTGTTCCGAATGACGCTGACGGACGCGCACCCATGTGGAAGAAGAAATCTATTTTTTGGAACCTGCCCTATTGGAAAGACCTAGAGGTCCACTCTGCAATCAACGTGATGCACGTGACGAAGAATCTTTGTGTGACCCTGCTTGGCTTCTTGGGCGTGTATGGGAAGACAAAAGATACACCTGAGGCACGGGAGGACCAGCAACGTATGCACGGAAAAGACGGCATACATCAGGGTCATGCAAGCTACGCTCTTACCAAATAAGAGAAGGAAATCTTCTTTGAATGCCTGCTCAGTATTAAGGTACCGTCTGGCTTCTCGTCGAATATAAAGGGAATAATAAACATGGCAGAGAAAAAGTTCCAGAACCTACAGTCTCATGACTGCCACATGATTATGACGCAACTGCTTCCGGTTGCATTGAGGGGGCTTCTACCGGAAAACATTCGATTAGCCATTGTGAAGCTATGTGCATTTCTCAATGCAATCTCTCAGAAGGTAATCGATCCAGAAATCATACCAAGGTTAGAGAATGATTTGGTGCAATGTCTTGTAAGTTTCGAGTTGGTGTTCCCACCATCCTTCTTCAACATCATGACACACGTCCTAGTTTACGTATGCGAAGAGATTAATGTTTTGGGTCCTGTATTTCTACATAATAAGTTCCCCTTTGAGAGGTTCATGGGAGTCTTAAAGAAATATGTTCATAACTGTGCTAGGCCAGAAGGAAGCATCTCCAAGGGCCATGAAAATGAGGAGGTCATTGAGTTTTGTATTGACTTTATTCCTGACCTTAAGCCGATTGGTGTTCCTGAATCGCGGCATTCTGCCTTGGTGGACTGGATGGAAAAGGCACGCTAGGAGGGGAACAAATAATATGTATGGACGGACATTCTCTCACTGAAGCACACTACACAGTTCTACCGAATTCTGCCTTGGTGGCTCCGTATATGGGTGAACACAAGAATTTGCTATGCTCCAAACACCCGGAACGGTCTGATGACTGGATTACACGTGAACAAACCAGGAGTTTCGCCAGCTGGTTGCAGACACGTACCATGCATGACGCCTCTATTGAAGATGACCTGTACTTGCTGTCCTAGTTACCATCTTCGAATATAATGACTTTCAAAGGGTACGAGATAAATGGTAATACATTTTAGACGATCGCCCAAGATAAGAAGAGCACCAACCAAAACAGTGGTGTCCGCTTTGATGCAGAAACCAAGACGGGAAAGGAAACATATTATGGTTATATACAGGACATATGGGAACTTGACTATCGACGTGGTTTGAAGGTCCCTTTGTTTCGGTGCAAATGGGTCAATATGACACGAGGCGGGGTAACGGAAGACCCGCAGTACGGAATGACAACAGTGGATCTCAACAATCTTGCGTATGCAGATGAACCATTCGTCCTAGCTAATGGTGTGGCACATGTTTTCTATGTGAAGGACATGTCTACCAAGCTGAGAAAAAGAAAAGATAAGGAAGCAAATGCATCGTATGATGAGCCAAAGTGGCACATAGTTCTTTCTGGGAAGAGAAACATCATGGGAGTGGATGACAAGACAGACATGTCAGAAGATTATGAAAAGTTTGATGAAATTGCTCCATTCACAGTGAATATGGACCCGAGCATCCCGTTAAATGATGAAGATTTTCCATGTTTACGGCGCAAAGGGACACACGCGAAGAAAATGTTTCACACCCAAAGATCTGGGATGTGATCGGCTTCACTATCATCACTTTTTTCTGTGTTTCACACCTAGGAGGGAATCTCTGTAATAGTTAGGGTAGTTATGTGTTTTGGCATTTGAAACACGAAGAAATATTATGTGCAAACAAATTCTTTCATGCCTTTACTGATTTTTAAAGTTAAGTTATTCACAAACTAGTGATTCACACAAATTTCAAATAATTCAAAAGGGACACACGCGAAGGGACACACGCGAAGAAAAAGTTTCACACCCAAAGATCTAGGATGTGATCGGCTTCACTATCATCACTTTCTTCTGTGTTTCACACCCAGGAGGGAATCTCTGTAATAGTTAGGGTAGTTATGTGTTTTGGCATTTGAAACGCGAAGAAATATTATGTGCAAACAAATTCTTTCATGCCTTTACTGATTTTTAAAGTTAAGTTATTCACAAACTAGTGATTCACACAAATTTCAAATAATTCAAAATTCAAACTATTCAAATTTGAAAACTACCGGCACTAACAGAAAGTTTCTAATTTTTGTACCTAAAGCAAAAATATTCACAAAGAAACTCTAAATACAACAAAAACAACTAAAAAAAATAAAGCAGAAAAGAAAAAACTAAATGAAAAAAGCCCACCTACTAGGCCACAGCGACCTGCATACGACTAGAAACCCAAATTGTAATTGGGCCAGGATGCAAGCCCGCTAGCCCAATAGGCCCATCAGGGCATAGCAGCAGACATAGGCCCGGAAGGCCTGCTTAAGAGAGGAGCTCGAGAGAGCTACCGCACTGGGGCTTATAAACCAGTGTGGGCGCCCCTCGGCTAGCGAGGTGGGACTAAACTTGCCGCACCGCACCTGCGCCAGCGCACCACCTTTAGTACCGGTTGGTGGCTGGAACTGGTACTAAAGGGGTCTTTAGTACCGGTTCCAGCCACCACCCGGTACTAAAGGCCTGCCCTTCCCGCCGTTTGGCCTAGCCAAAACAGGCCTTTAGTACCAGTTGGTGGCTCCAACCGGTACTAAAGGTGTCCCCTATATAAGAAACACTTCGAAAAATTTCAGTTTCTCATCTCCCACTTATCTCTGCCGCCGCCCCGTCCCGCGCCGTCGCCGCCCCTGTCGTGCCGTCCCCGTCGACTCCGTGACGCCCCCGTCCTCGTCGCATCATCCCCGTCAACTCCGTGGCGCCCCCGTCGCCGGCCTGTCACAGTCGCCGCACCGGCCCGTTGTCGTCCCCTCCCCTCGCCGTCGCCGTTGCCTTGGATCGACCTCGCCCCGCCGTCGCCGTCGCCTCGACCTCGCCCACGCACGCTGTGAGCCCCTCCCCTGGCCCCTCTCCTCCCTCCAATCGATCAAAGCCACACCACGCGCTGGCGCCGGCAATAGCGCACACACACGCAAGCGCGCGCACACACACACACACTACACGCGCACACACACACAATTTTTCTGTTTTTAGCTTTTAGTTTTTTCTGTTTTTCTGTTTTTCATATAAAGTTTTAGATGAATTAATTAATTAGATTAGATTTATGTCAAATAGTATATAGAAATGTTAGCTATAATATATATAATGTCAAATGTTATAGAAATGTTAGTTATATAGAAATGTTCGAAATTTTGGAAATGTTAGTTTTAGCTAGCTAGATGAATTAGATTAATTTCAAATTGTTAGACGATGATCAATGTTTTTTTAGTTTATTATATTTTTAGTTATAAAATTTAGAATTTGCATATATGAAATCATCACAATCCATCATTTAAAAAATGTTACTTTACTTTTGCGGCATATAGTATTTGTTGTCGACGATACCCGGCCCGCATCCTCGCCATCGACCCGTTCGCGACGACGTCCTGCTTTAGAGGACCCATGTCCGGGATTGGGCTCCGCTGGGCTGGCACTGGGAGGTGCTACCTTCAGGGGCACGACGCTTGGTGAGGAACCCGGCCCCGGGTCCCGTCGTCGACCCTCATCTCCTTTGGTGGTGTTCGCGTGGGCCACTTTCGGTGCGGAGGGAGCCGGCCCTGCCGGAGGTGGTACGTCGCCGTGTCAGGGAGGAGGACGAGCACGTCCATCGCTACATGGCTGCTATGGACGTCAGGTTCTCCAATACCTGGCAGGTTCTTTGGGGAGATCACCCGAGCTATGATCCAGTGATGGTTCCTTCACTTTGGTTGTCCACCGCCCGCGCCTCAGGAACCGCGAGTGGCCTAGATTACTCTTTAGTATTCGATCTTTATTAGCTGCTATAGATAGCTAGCTAGCTAGTGATGTATTTGATATATAATATTCGAGATGATTTATTCGAGATTATATATATTATTCGAGACGATGTATTCGAGATTATATCTATTATTCGAGACTATTCGATGATGCTTATTATGTACTATGATTGATTCAGTTTTTCCTTATTAATTGATTGCATCCATGCATTGTAATTTGAATACTAAATTGTTTTATATTTCTTTTGGATTAGTTAAATAAAAGCTATGGCGGACAATACCGGCAGAGAGGGTGAAGAGACCCTGTTCGATATCATATGCCATCCTCGCGGGCCAGATGATGATCAGAATGAAGAAGATTATGACGGCTATGAATTTCTAAACAACACCGGGAGGGTGATATGATATTCAATCGCGACGACCGAATTGATGAAGTCATGAACTATGATTATGATGATGACGAAGAAAATGTTGATCTTGAAACAACAAAGACCGGCGAGGTATATATATTTATATAAGCAGGCATCTGGTGATCATCACATGTTTTAAATGACTTGAAGATATATTAATGAATCGGTCTTTCTTCTTTCAGCCATCCGGATCGAGCAAATCTTCAGGCAACAAGAAACGAGGCCCGAACAAAAAGTTGAAGGAGGGCGTAAAGTACAATATCGAGGCCATCAAACCTAATGGCGAACCATTAGCGCCTAAGAAGATTGCGGACAAGTTCATTCGTCAGTGCGGAGTTCTTGTGAAGGACCAACTCCTGATCTCCCTTCAAGCATGGAGAGAGCCAGCAAAGCCACGTCCAGATATTACTTTTGTCGACGACAGACAAAAAGGTCTGCTTTGGGAAACTCTCATGGAACATTTCACCCTACCAGATCATTTCACAGATGCAGATGTGGAGAAAGTCAAGGACGCTGCTCTTAGGAAGATGGCGGTTGCATTCAACAACCACAAGAATCGTGTATGGGACAAGTACGTCAAGGGAGGAAGGGAGACTCCAGTATTCGAGGGAACACTAGAGAAGCAAAGTGCTCATTGGGACGATTTCGTGAAATTCAAGGATTCGGAATTAGCTAAGGAACGGTCGACAATAAACAAGAAGAATGCCGAAAAAAGGGTAAGTTCCATAAGCTGGGCCAGGTGGCTACGCGGTGGCAATGCCTAAGTGGGATAAGTCTGAGAAAGAGATGGAGGATGCAGGTGTCTCTCCGGTTACTAGGAGCTGGCCCCCCAGGTGCAGGACTTGGTTCTATGCGCATGTGGGGGAGTTGGACCCGAAGACAGGCAAAGTTTCAAAGAAGGCATGTCTGAACGGAGCCGACGATAATCTACTTGTTGCAATAGAAGAGGCTTGATCGGTGGTGTTCCAGCCCAACAGAGAGAACGACGAGCTTACGCGTGCCCTGGGAAATCCTGAACACCCGGGAAGAACACGAGGCAAGTGTGTTATTCCGTGGTATGAGGGGTTTTCGGACTGGAACGCCGACTACATAACCTGTGTGAGAAAGAAGATTGCGGAGGAGAAGAAGAGGAAGATGGAGGAGGAGCAGAGGAAGCTGGACTATGAACGCCTTCAAGGCCTAGAATCAGCGCACGCGGACTTGGCAGTCAAATTCCAGCGGCAGCAGGAGCAGATCGACTCACTTAGCCAGGAAAGGGGGTCTCAGCAGCTGCAACAGCTAGCGGATGATCCAGCATTAGATAGCACCGCCCCATCCATGCCGAGAAGCAGCGTGGGTTCCGCCCCAGGCGACGCAATGCTGGATAGATACCCCGTGGATGACATCATGGAGAACACTAACTGCGAGCTACACTTCAAAATGAAGAACATATCCATGAAGGTGGCGGACGCCGTTATTTTTACAAATCCCCCGAGGCAACCTTCCATTGCAACCCGATTCCAGCGGGCTATGCTCGTGTCTTGGTTGATGAGGTGGTGGACCCATATTCGGGGCTACAGCTTGACATTCCTGGAGGTGACGATGAGCACACATTGGGAGAGGCCATACATCTTCTCATCCTATGGAGAAATGATTGCATCCTCTTTCGAAGGCCACCGACACCGCGTCACCCGACTTCTCGTCGAAGTCCGCCACCGAGTCAGCAGACTCCCGCTCCTCCAAGTCCACCAACGCGTAAGGCCACTCGTCCTCCTCCAAGTCTGGCAAAGTGTCAGGCCACTCCTCCTCCAAGTCCGACACAACGTCAGACGTCCACTCCTCCTCCAAGTCCGGCACAACTTCAGGCCACTCCTCCTCCAAGTCTCTCACAGCTTCAGGCCACTCCTCCTCGTCCAACTCAGCCACATCAGCCGTTTCCGCCGCCTCAGCAATCACGGAAGAGAGCCGCCGCATCTATGGTGCGTAGCGGTACAAGTCGAGGTAGTACGGGAGGTACAAGCAGAGGCAAGCGATTTCAATATGGTCCAAGCAGCCTCGCGCCTCTTCCGCAGAGGCCTTATGACAAGTCCGAGGAGGAAAACGCAGCCATATCGAAGGCCGAGGTGGAAGCCCATTTTGCACCGAAACCGCCACCGCCGCCAAGGGAGAAAGTGCCTGAGGAAGAGACTGACCACCTCATTCGTATGGCTAGACCACCATCTCCCAAGCCTGTTGACACAGACTATGAGCGCCACATCAGGAAGTTAAATCGAGCATATCTACAGAAAGAGGTGAGCTCGAGCTCGAGTAAATCAGCTGGCAAAAAATGCAGTAAAACCGTTCCCCAGCTGGGAGAACAGGCGGCGCAATCAATCCCCCGCTTGTTGTGCCAACAACACAAAAGAGTACACGCGCCCAATATTATTGTGGGAAAACCGTTAACGTTCCCCAGCTGGGCGATGTGGTAATAACCGAGGAGCATATAAGGCAGGCTGAAATCCTCAAGATCACTGTTGGACAACTCCTCGAGATCGAGCCCATGCCTCTGCTTACAGAGGAGGAAATAAAATGGAAATATGTCCGGGGCCAACCTTTGGTCGAGCCAGACGAGGTCAAGAAGCTCCCAACGAGAATGTATGAATTGCATCAATGGTACATGAACATTACCAAGATTTCCAATCGAGAGTCCCTCATGGTGAATGTCAAGAAGGATCATTACTACCATGAGAAAGCTGTGGCCGTTGAGTATTCAGAACTATTTCAGTTATACAATCAAGACACACTCGACAAATCTATCGTTAGTTTCTATTGTCTGTAAGTGATCTCTTTCTGTAATTTAAGTCTCAAGCTAGCTGTAGTGATCATTTTGATCAATCATTACCTGTAATTATCCTCACTATATTCTTTTCTGTGGTATTATGCAGGATGAAGATGTATGAAATGAAAAAAGGTGGACGCTATGGCATTGGGTTTATTAACCCAAATACCGTTAATGATTACACATGGAAATTAGATGCATATTATGAAAAAAGTGTAGAGGAAAGCATGCTAGAGTTCTTGAAGCGCCTCAATACCAATGAAGATATACTACTTCCTTACAACTTCCAGTGAGTCACACTGTCTTATACTACAAATTCTCTGTTTTTGCCTACTAGCTAGCTACATGTTTTTGCTTACATATGCCCGCTTAATTAAGACATGCAAACATGTGTGCGTGCAGATTTCATTGGATCTTGTTAATCATTAAAGTTGATGAAGGAACAGTTGAAGTACTAGACTCACTACTTAAGAAAGCAAGTGACTACACCATCGTGAAGGGGATAGTCACCAAGTAATTTCAATCATTATTAACTATATCTCGGCCTATTTAATTAGTTTGTCATTTCGTGATAACAAATATTTAATAACCCATTTATTCATTTTCTTTGTCGGCGGGCAGGGCTTGGGCAAAGTTCATCAGCGTCACTCCAGGCAAATGGAATCGAAATCTGAAATGGTTTCGACCCAAGGTAAGTAATTAAGTAGTACTAGCTAGATAGCTGCCATATCTTTAATTATCATGCTTGATTAATTATTATCTGATCAAATTCCATTCTCGTAAAGGCCCTTGAGTAGGCGCAGGGGACTGATCTGTGTGCAAACTGCGTTGGCGAGAACATTCGCATGATGGCGTCCGTAAGGAGCAGATCTCAAAGACAGGAATGGGTACGTTTGTCAGAACACTATTCACAATTTTTACACCATTATCGATATCTAGTCACACAACTAATACACATGCATATTGATCTCCTTCTTAACAGTTCACAGAGGTGTGAGAGAAGCTCCTACCAACGAAGTGCGTACAAGCACATAAAGAGGAAATAGCGGGATTTTTGCTCGACCAGGTCATAGATCCCAAAGGAGAATACTATTACCCGCTACCGCCCCCATGAACCACTTCCAATTGTCATCGTGCTCCGAAGGCACCAATTAGGCTAATGCCACTGGCTCCGAAGGCACCAATTAGGAGAAATTGTATATAGCTACCTAATTGTATACATATATACATGTGTGTATCTATGTGTGAATTAATTATAATGGTGGTTGTGAGACATTCGATGATATATATATATGATCGGTTCTACTAGACATTATATTTATATATATGCATAACGTGTACAATATGTAGCATCGTAAAATACCAGCAAACGAAAAAGAATTAAATGGAAAACACAAAATTAAATGAAAAATAAATCATAAACCCAAAACCCCCCAACCTTTTAATACCGGTTGGTGTCACCAAATGGTACTAAAGGGCTCCCTACCCCCGGAGCTGGCTCGTGCCACGTGGTTGCCCTTTAGCACCGGTTCGTGCTGAACCGGTACTAAAGGGGGGGGGGCTTTAGTGCCCACACTTTAGTGCCGGTTACCGAACCGGCAATAAAGGGCCTTATGAACCGGTGCTATTGCCCGGTTCTGCACTAGTGTAATTTTAAAATGTGATAAAGCAATCTTCAACACATTTGGTTCTCTTCGAGGGTTCTCGCATGTGATAATGGAAGTTGATTACATGGAACACTCGCCACAATTATCGTTTAATTCTGGCTCATATCATGTTACAAATAGTAGCGCTCAGTAATATTTCCTCTTTTTTTGTTATTCAGCATGTAAACAGGTCAGCAAACCTTGTGGCGCATCTTCGTGCGAACCGTGCTTGCTGCACTTTGAATGTGGCCAAGAGCTAGCTTGATGAAACACCTCGCTTCCTACTTATTTTTTTGCGGGGTACCTCGCTTCCTAGTGACCAGTGTCTTGGCTGATCGTCCTAAGAATGCTTATATATGAATAAAGCTCTCTCATGTACCCGCAAAAAAGATTAAGCCATATTAACTGGAAAGGAGGGAGTATGGACTAGCACTACTTTTTGGTGTGTCCCATCAAACTTGCGGGACAAAGTGAAGCTCGCTTATGCCTTTTGACTAATGCAACCTACCCTCGGTGGACATGCATCAGTCCATTCAGTGTCAGATTGTCAGAGGCATAGACTGTAGTACCCAACATGCGGAGTACCATCATTGTTCGACTTCACGAAGGGGAAAAGAGCCAAGCGTAGTACTAGTATGCGTACTTGGTTTTGCACCTTCATACTACTCCACCCTCTGTCACAGTTTACAGAGCGCGCTTCATTATGATGCATTTCTCTCAATGCATTTCCACCACCAGAGAGACTTTAGACGTGTTTGGTTTAATGCTCAATTAATTAGGGCGTGGTAACCGCAATCAAGTCCACAATTTTCTCTCCATGTACTGTACTACTACGGAGTGCATGCATGTGTGTACCCGGGGTGGAAGCACAGCATGCATGTCTGTACGCATTATTCCCTCTAGTAATAGACGCCGTGCTATAACTACCAATGCTATTTTCAGGCCGATCGCTAGTCGCCTTGGTCCCACAGATTTTTTTTTCTTTTTTCTGAAGCGTGCTGTATAAACAGTGACGGATGGAGTAGTATGAGCGCATTCAAAGAAGAGTGTATTGATGGTTGCTTCTTGAGAGCAACTTATAGTGGGAAAGGTGGGGCTTATGATTTGAATTCTCATTGCTCACTATTAATGCGGCGCAACGACCGGGCTGAGTCTCCCATGCGGTTGTGCACTACCCCCTCGGTTCTTAAATATACTCCGGAGTATTTGTCTTTCTAGAGATTTCAACGGGTGACTACTCAAATATTTGTCTTTTTAGAGATTTCAAATGGACTAGCACATAGGATGTATATAGACATATTTTAGAGTGTAGATTCACTCATTTTGCGCCGTATGTAGTCACTTGTTGAAATCTCTGTTAAAATGAATAGAATATTTAGGAACAGAGGGAGTACACATACGAAGCAAAATGTGTGAATCTACACTCTAAAATATGCCCGTTTGAAATTTTTAAAAAGAAAAATATTTAGGAACGAAGGAGTATAATTTTGTGCATGGCACATGGACCCGGATGATGAAGAGGCTTCTGGCAATGCTATCAAGCTTCCATCATTTGTTTACATAATTGACGTACTATACAAATAATTTTTCAGTGACATGAAATTGTACAATGGTGTGAGCTTTCAGCTTTTGTTTCGCGTGTCTTGCCATCGATGCTCTTTCCGAAACAATAAAAAACTAACTTCCTTGCTAATGCATGTTAATTATTAGCAGATCAGAGCTAATAATTACATCACAACTGAAGACAAAGTTGTGAGAAGGTGTTAAACTAAAATTGATCCCCCCAGCTCTGTCTAAATCAACAAGGCATGTTGGGAAAGAAAGTAGCTGTTTGGAGCATGCAACATTCCGATCATTTTGTGCTGTCCCACTAAAATAGAGCTGAGCGTCCCTGTTCCAAAGATATCAAGTGTGATTACGATAATAGAGGACTGCTGATGAAACAATAAACACACAAATAGAAGCCGGTCACCTTTGTAGTCTCTCTTAAGACTAACTAGTTGGAGAAGATTAGGCTTGGAGTTGGATGAGGAGGATAGAGCAAAACCAATCTCCATTTGTGTAGTCGCACTGAAATGTAGAGACGTTGCCCGTGTGACATTTCAGTACAACTGCATAAAACACTCTTAAGAAAAAAGTGATTTGTGCAGTTCACCAAAAGGTCACAATAGCAACGAGGTGAAATGGATAGCCCTGTTTGCAAAAAAGAGGTAGAAAGGAAACAATTACTGGCCAATAACAGTTGATGACACATGCGACGACAAAAAAAGAAGCATATTCCTTGTCCTAAGGGAAGATAACAACACGGTTGTGTTTGTCTAAAGCGGTGTGAGGACGAGAATGTAATATGGAAAGTACGGCGGATGAGCTACGTTTTGGGCAAAGAACTATGGAAGATCCACATGCAGCGATGTGGGAAAATGGGCAGTGGAGCAAGGCCGGAGGGGATACCTAGAGGTCGTTGGGATGTAACTAGGTGAGCGGCAGCGGGCGGAATCTACGAGCAGGTGGCGTAGGCCCTCCCGCGCCGGAGCTTGGTCAGAGAGAACAGCGTGTACCGCAGATCGGGACGTGCTGCCTCGGCGCCGTCAAACGGAGAAACGATGCACTTCCTCCCTTTCCCCTGGCGGATGGGATGCGGCCGGATCAGTGACCAACAGTGAGAGAGTGAGAGAGGCCACCGCACTCCCTTTCCCCCGGCGGACGGGATGCGGCCGGATTAGTAACCAATGGTGAGAGAGAGAGAGAGGCCACCACACTTCCTTTCCCCCGGCGGATGGGATGCGGCCGGATCAGTGACCAACGGTGAGAGAGAGAGGCCACCGGAGCCTTGTGTGAGATACTCTGAAGAGCGGACTACATTTTCCTCCATAAAAATCGTTTTATATTCTGTGTATGTGCCATTGAGCGCTATAACTTTATTTAAAAATAACGCGGCAACGCGTCAAGTCAAACTTTGTTTTGTGCACGCGTGGTACACGACCTCCCTAGGTAAACAACCGCTACAGGCGTAGCACATGGGCTGCCATTTCATAAAGAAATGAGCTTCACCGTGTACCCACGCGGGTGTGGCTGGGCACGAAGCGTGAGTACGTGCACGGTGCACCTATTCTCTTCTTGTATACGTACACCACCTACGTGGGGTTCTGTGAGAGAGATACAAACCTAGAGAGATATAGTGTGTGGGTTCTTGAGAGTTTTTTTGGGGGGGCGTCAATCAAAAAATTTAACATATGCAATGTGTGTGAAATAGAGTCCTGGATATAACATATATATAGAGGGGGCGATCCACGAGAAGAGAGTGGAGGTATCATCGGCTTGAGGTGTCCATAGAATCGAAGAGAGGGATGGTGTGTGTGTGTGTGTGTGCGCGCGCGATCGATAAAGAGTGCCATCAAATTTGTGTGTGCCCACGTCAAAGATATAGAGTGGCTAGCCTACTGCAACGTGAGATGGGACATGTGCAGTTTGTCTCTGTGGCATGGATACCTACCTGCAGCGCTCGACTATCGGTGTGTGGTGGGGGAAGAGGGAGGCCCAATTAACTATAGAGGTACAATGGCTGGTATATGTGTGGAGGAGGAGAGAGGCCTACCTCATGTATTAAGGAGATCGATCTGCCTCATGTATTAAGGAAGATCGATCGGCATCCATGCATATGTGCAGGAGATGAATAAGGTTGGGAGAGAGACAGAGCTACAGTGTTGGAGGGGGTGGTAGTGGAGTTGCTTCTAAAAATGGTGGGATAGGCTTGCTAGACAAACGGAGGGCACGCCCGCAATATCAATAAGAGAGGAGATGGCTGCTTGTTGTCTGTGCACGTGCGTGTGAGAGACGGGTCAGGAGGCATGCACGAATGATGAGGGGGGATGATGTGGCTGTGGTAAGCAGACATAACTACATAGGAAGATCAATCGCCCTTTGTAAGAGAAAGGAGAGACATGACTTGTGAGGTACGTCGATCGATGGGGGGGGGTAGTTAAAGTCGATCTAGGTATATGTTGGGAGATCGATCAGTATACATGCATGTGTGTGTTAGAAGCAAATGAGGCACGAGGAGAAGGATAGAGAGAGAGGGATGCTGTCACATCCCTAGCTTCTGGTGCTGCCTATTTGTTTGCATCATGTTTAATTTTTTGAAACTTGAACTGAGGAAATTTGGAAGCCTCAAAAACTTAAATAAAAGAGGGGCAAAGAACCCTGGAAAATGCATTCAATGTTTCCAAAATGGCCTTAACTAATGTTGGTTCTATTTTGGCAAGGGTTTTACACCAAACCAAAAATAATGAACATTTTTGACGAATATTTTGAGCATTGAATTTAAATCATATTCTATTTGAATTGGGAATTATATTCATAATATATAATGAATATATTTTCAAATGACCTGAGATATTTTATGTATATGTGGAGAAGTCCATTAAGTGACTTAAAAATATTCAGAGGAGCTTTTGGCATTTTTTGAATTATTTTAAATTCAAAACAGTGGCAAAAGATTAAATAAAAAGAAAACAGAACAGAAATAAAAAAAAGAGAGCAGAAGACCTACCTGGCGCTCACCTCGCAGCCCACCTGGTGGCCAACAGGACCGGCCCAGCGCGGCCCAGCCCACCTCCTCCTGTCGTCTTCCCCGCGCCAATAGGCAGCGCGGGTGGCCGACGGGCGCCGACGCTGCCTCGGCCACCTCCTGCTTCCTCGGCCACCTCCTGATTCCACCGCGACGCCACGGCCCTTCTAGCATCGCCACACAGCCCCCTGGTCCCTCTCGCTCACTCCCTCGAGCTCATCCCTCTCCTCTGCTTCCTCCCTCTCACTCGCCCGAATGCAGCCATCGCCGCCGACGAGCTCCCTCGCGGCCACCGCCACCCCCTCTCCTCTCCGACGCGCTCCCGAGCTCCGCTGTTCCGCCCTCGTCCTCCTCGTCGTCTCACGCGACCAGAAGGGCCCCGAGCAGCCGCCATCGTCATCGTCTTCAAGCTTCAGCCCCAGCGCCCTTCTCCGTCGATTTGGCCACTCCGGCGTGCCCTCGAGCCCACTAACCATCCCTATGGCACCGCTGTGAGCTCCTACGCCTCCCCTCTCTCTTCCCCGCCTCGATTGCGCCCTGTAGCCTCGATTCCACCGGAGCCGCGAGCTCGGCTCCGTCGGCCATGTCGCCGCCGTGGCCACCATCACCTAGAGCTACCACCGAACGCACCGACGTGCTCAGCACAATGCCAGAAGACCAAAACCCCCTCCAATTGCTCCTGTCGTGCAACGCAACGCCGGAACCGCTGAGACCCGAACTCCGGCCGCCGCCTTTGAGCTCGCCGCCGTCGTTATAGATCGCCCCCGGCATAACTGACTGCACCACTCGACGCGCGGGATCTTCAGCGTCACGTAGATGCCCTCCACCGGCCATTTGGTCGCCGGAGGAGGAATTTCGACCCCCTCCGCCGTCTCGGGCTTCACCGGCGACGAGCCGTGGACCAAGTCCGGCGGGTTTGACCCCAGTTGGACGCCCCTGACTCAATGACAGGTGGGGCCCAGCCCTGTTAGTTAATTAGGTTAGTACTACTTGAATTAGTTAAACTAATTACCCCTGCTGACACTGACAGTGGGCCCCGTGGCTATTAATTTGATTAGTTAGAGTTAATTAACTCTGTTAGTCACCTAAGTCACTGACCAGTGGGCCCCACTGGTCAGGTTTGACCTGGGACGCCCAGTTGACTCTGCTGACGTCACAGTGACGTGGTGCTGACGCCATAAATCATTTTCTGGATTTATTATTATTCAGGAAAATTCAGAAAATGCCCTAAACTTCAATAAATCAGAGAAAATCAACCGTAAGTCAGAATGAAATAATTTATATATGAAAAATTATCAGAAAAATCCAATCTATCCATCTGTACCATTTTCATGCATGTTAGAATAACTTATAGCTGCTGTTTAACACAAATCAATTAAATGACATTTGAATTTCACATATGGAGTTTGGTTTTGAACTTAGGGTTCAAACCAACTTCATTTAACCTGTTGCTAGATGCATTAGCCCAAAACACATTCATATTGCCATGTCATTATCATGCATCATATTGTTGCATCGCATTGATTGTGTTCTTCCTTGTTTGCCGGTAATTGTTCCCCCTCGGTAGACGTTGTTCCGACGTTGTGATCGTTGACACTGATGAAGACTCAATGCTATCTTCAGAAGTGCCAGGCAAGCAAAACCCCCTTGTTCATTCTGATACAATCCCACTCTCTCGCTCCTGCTCTCTTTTACTGCATTAGGACAAAAACGATTCATCTGTTACTTGCTGCGGTAGCTGAACCCCTTTATCCTTTGCATGACCTGTCATTGCCACAGTAAATAGATGAAACCCACTAGCATGAGTAGGAGTTGTTTGAGCCCTGATGTGCCTACTCATTCATGCTTGTTTGTCATGCCTGCTACTGCTTAGAGTTGAGTCAGGTCTGATTCATTGGGAATGAATCGGAGGTGTGTGAACATGTCCTACTGTGTATGAACTAAATGTGTGAACACGATTTGGTAAAGGTAGCGGTGAGAGGCCATGTAGGAGTACATGGTGGGTTGTTTCATTGCAGCCGTCCTCAGGAACTGAGTTCTGTGTTTGTGATCCATGACCAGTTACTACCACACATTGGGTTCCGGTAACTCGACCCCTCTCGACTTATTAATCAACATGATCTCTGTCCAGGAGTTGCAACTAGTTTCTGGTGTTTGTAGGTAGTGTTAGTAGTCTACCAAGTGGCACCCGGTACAGGTGGGCTTGGGACAGACTAGGCACAGTGGCCCGGTGTACCAAGTAGCACCCGGATGGTGGGCTTGGGAACCCTGCTCACATCGTTTGGGGCCGTGAGCGACACCCCGGCCGGATCTCCTTGCGGATGGAACCCGAATAGGCGATAAACCTGGACTAGAGACTTGTTCGGTTAGTCAGGTCGTGGCCGACTCCCTCGCCCGGCTTCCGCTTGAAGGTTGCCGAGGTACATGACGTGTACAGGGCGGTAAGTGGCGAGAGCTGTGTGAAGAAGTACACCCCTGCAGGGTTAACATCATCTATTCGAATAGCCGGATATCTCGGATATGGAAACTTGGACCCCTTGTACAGTACATAGACAAGTGAAAGTGGATACTCTAAAATACGCAAGATAAGCGTGAGTGCTATGGATGGCGTTCTCGTAGGGAGACGGGAGCGGATCCATAGTGGTGTATTGATACGGTGAATATGTGGACTCGTGTGCGCCACCTCAAAAGAGTTACTTGCAGTCGTAGTTCAGGATAGCCACCGAGTCAAAGCTGGCTTGCTGCAGTTAAACTCCACCATCCCCTTTGTTGATGATGATGCATATGTAGATAGTTCTGATGTAAGTCTTGCTGGGTACATTTGTACTCACGTTTGCCTATTTTATGTTTTTGCAGAGAGACTTCAGTCTCACTAGTAGTTCCGCTTGGACTTCGACGTTTAGCTTGTTACCTCAGCTACGATCTTGTGCCCTCGGCAGGATCTGGTAGATAGTCAGGCTTCTCAGCCTTTTTCATTTATAGATGTCTGTACTCAGACATGTTAAGCTTCTGTTTGTGCTTTGACTTGTATGCTCTGAGTGTTGGGTCATGAGACCCATGTTTGTAATATCTCGCTCCTCGGAGCCTATTGATTAAATACTTGAGTTGTAGAGTCATGTTGTGATGCCATGTTGTATTGCACATATCGAGCATATTGTGTGTATGTTATTGAAATGCTTGGTATGTGTGGGATCTGACTATCTAGTTGTTTATCCTTAGTAGCCTCTCTTACCGGGAAATGTCTCCTGGTGTTTCCACTGAGCCATGGTAGCCTGCTACTGCTCCGGAACACTTAGGCTGGCCGGCATGTGTCCTTCTTCGTTCCTGTGTCTGTCCCTTCGGGGAAATGTCACGCGATGAATACCGGAGTCCTGTTAGCCCGCTACAGCCCGGTTCACCGGAGTCCTGCTAGCCCAGTGCTACAGCCTGGATCCACTCGCTGATGACCGACACGTTCGATGCTGGGTCATGGATGCCTGTCCCTGTAAGTTTGTGCCACTTTGGGTTTACGACTAGCCATGTCAGCCCGGGCTCCTTATCATATGGATGCTAGTGACACTGTCATTTACGTGTGCCAAAAGGCGCAAACGGTCCCGGGCAAAGGTAAGGCGACACCCGTGGGAATACCGTGCATGAGGCCGCAAAGTGATATGAGGTGTTACATGCTAGATCGATGTGGCATTGAGTCGGGGTCCTGACAGATGCATGTAGGAGGTGGTACGAGAGGCATACTATATCGAGGGGGAGGAGTGTGCGAGTACGAGAACGATGAAAAGAGTGGTGGGAGTGAGGCATGGACGGTGACAAGGGAAGAGAGGAAGCTTGTGTTTATGCTAGGCACACCTGGCTAGACAGGCATATCGATCGATGTGTGCCGTAAAGAAGGAGCTGGGGGGGCTACACACACCGTGGGTGAATGACCTAAAGTGAATACACGAATTTGCGCGATGGAGCTTGAGAATGCTGAGGGAGGGTGAGATGGATGCAGGTGTGTGAATGCACAAGGGAAAGTTAGCGCTAGCTACAAAGATAAGAGGGTTGTGTGGGTGTAAAAGAGTCTTAGAGATCATATATACTTCATTATAAAAAGCGAATTCGGATATTTGAAGAATTTATCATAGTGTTTAAAACTGATGGATGTGTGAATATATATAACGGTGATAAACATGGTGTGGTTATGAACATGGTATACTACATTTAATATATTTTATCTCTACTCTTATAAAAAACGGAGTTGTTGATGATGGTGTGCCTGCCATCCTGCATTATAGGCCGTCTGATTTGTATCTGGTGGATAGCAAGGAAACTTTGATGGTTGAAGTTGGCAACAATCATGATTGTAGATTCTTATTGAAATAGAGAAACGAATTCAAATTTGGTTCGAATTGCAGCGGTAGTATAGTCATTTGGAATGCACTAAAATGTTGGTATGAGTAGGTTACATGCATTATACAGCAAGCGAAAAAATTTAATCGGACATAACATGGATTCATACTCCCTCCTTCCATCCATATAGGGTGTAATGAGATTTTTAGGACCGCCTTTGACTGACAAGATTAATAGTACATGACATGCACAATGTGAAAATTATATCATTGAAAGAACCTTTCACCAGACGAATTTAACGGTGTGCTTTGTGTAAGTTGCATGTCATATATCATTGCTCTAATATTTGGTCAAAGTTAGCATCGAAAAACGCATTAGGCCCTATATAGATGGAAGGAGGGAGTAGCTTTGAATAGCATTTGTATAGTAAAACGGGGCAAGACTCCCTCTTTGTGTGGTGTGAATAGTTTTATTTTTTTCATTTTATTTTTGGTTGAGGGAAGTGCGAATTGATTTGGTACGTACAAGTACAATATGACGACACGTTAGGCTTGTCCCTAAAATTCAACCCGCGTCTTGTTATATCCCGAAAATTCAGATATCGTGCTCCGAAAACTGGCGCCTTCACAACCCGCGCCTTGCTATCCCGAAATTACAACGCGGGCGAAAACTCCCTCCAGCTGCCAAATCCCGACACGCGAAATCCCCCTTCTAACCCTGAGCGGAAAGGGCCGCTAGTTCAAATTGGTTGGGGGTAATTTTGTAACACACCCTACATTTTGGAGAAGCGTGTTCCTAAGTCTTGCTTCACCCCTCCCATCGCCCCCTTTTCGCCATTCGAAATCCCAGGCCAGCATAACCTCTCCGCTCCAGCCGTGAAACCCCACCCTTCTCCGTCTGCCACATCACCGCTACCCAACCGGAGCCTCTTCCCCGACGACATCGTCCACCGCAACAGCTCGACGTCCCTCGTCCACCTCCCTGGATGAGGATCCATCGTCCATCTCGCCGTCCCGCCAGTTCATCCGCCCCGTCCTCCACCTCCAAGGAGCTGCTCCGACGATCGCCTCGTCTATCGCGGCTGCTCCATCCCCACAGCGCCGCCTTAACCTCGTCTATCGTGGGGACGAGATAGCCCGAGAGGTACCCCACTATCTATCTTAGGGTTCACGGTGGGGGGGGGGGGCTAGAGGGCTGGCCGGGGCGGCGGTGGCGAGTTGTTTTGGGGCAGCGAGGCGGCGCTGGGGCCGGCGGTTCGGCCGGTGGTGGCTGGCGGCTCAGGGGGGTGCAGGTTGAAGATGAACTGTAGGCCCTCCCTAAACTACATGTCAAGTGCCTCTCTACTACCATTGCGTTCAGTTTCGACAGTAGCATTCATATTCCACAGTAAATTTCAGTTTCGACAGTTAAGTTCAGAGTCAACAGTTTTTACCTCATCTGTTATAGGGTGGTTTTTGGTGATGTTAATTTTACATCCATTTTACATCATCTATTGGAGATGCTATTAGAATCCCACTTGAGATTGACGATGTCTGTCTTGTGCTGCTTCAGCCTTGATGTCTTACGGCTCACCGGAGCTGCTCCAGTGACAGAACGATCCATCACAATAGAGCAGTGCCCTGGATGCCGTCTACAGATTCCTCAGATCTTCCTCCACACCTCCGATAGCCACCTCTGCCTCAACTGCTTCAGCGACCAACCCAATGATGCTGAGGTCGACACGGCTACGGCAAAGAGGTTGTACACTTGTTGCATCACTTATTACTATACATTCACATCGATCCATTAGGGCTATTTTGGTTCAACTGAAAAAGATCGATCCACTGGTTGTAACCATCACTCCAAATTTCTGCATTCTCTCCTTACATAATCTCACCATATTTTTTGTATGCATGTCAGATATTGTACACAGTCATGCTGAACATGTAGAGAAAAAGAGATGAGTTTTGCGCGGAAATACAATGTCATGCAGACATTGCTCCATGGTGGGTTCAATGGCAAACCCTCCCCACCCCTCTCCAGATTGTAATCCAGAGGAAGATATCTGTTCTGAGGCGGATTCGGACGCCGCTGACCACTCCTATTTACCCCCCAAGGTGTTTGATCTACCTTGGCATGATGATGTTAGTCATATCATGCATATGTTGCCTTGCAGTGCCTACTTTTGACATCATATATGTCATCTGCTTAGTTTAGACATGTTCTGTAATGCCACCTGTTTAGTTTCTATATCATATATGGGAATTATGCAGTCTCATGTCTTTTAGCCAGCCATAATATATGTGAAATGTGCAATGCCATCCTGTTTAACCAGGCATCATATATTTGAATGATATCTTGCCCTTCCTTTTCTTCATTACATTTCCATTTATCGACAATGTTTGTACATTAAACTACTCTTCCTGTGAATCAGCCATTTGGGTGGGAGATGGAAAAATCTGGAGTGAAAACAAGGCCTTCAGAGCAGACAGTGCTATCTGTCGAAGCAGATCTCTTGTTGGGTCCCGATAGCTCCTCGGATATGGATTTAGAGACAGATGACCAATCCTATTCCCCCACTGAGGTGTATGCTCTAACTTGGCACGGTTATACTGCTCATATCATGCATACAGTGTCTTGCATTGCATAGTTTAGACATCATATACACAATATTCAACACCATGTTCTTAGTTTAGACATCATATCGAATGCCCTCTATTTAGCATATAAATCACATATGTGAATTAAATGATGCGATCGTGATTACTTAGATAACATGTAGGTGAATTATGTCATGTGATCCTGTTTAGTTATTCATCATATCTTTGAATTATGTTATGCTATGCTATCCAGTTTAGATAGACATCACATATGTGAAATTATGTCATGCTATCCGTTTTAGTTAAACAATATACATGTCAACTATTTCATGCCCTCTTTTTTCCACACTATCTATTGCATCCGTCTCTCATACAATGTCTGTACATTCAACTATGTTTCCTGTTTATCAGCCATTTGAATTGGAGCGGGTGATGCTAGTATCTAGCGGACTAAAAACACGGTCTTCGAATAAAATAGTGCTACCTCTTGGTGGAGATAGCACCACGGTTGTACATGCACAAGAACAAGCCCTACCACACATAACCCAAACTCTCACAGATTGTACCCCTACTACGATGGGCAGAGAACCAGCTTCACCCAATCTAACCCCAACCCCAGCCGATAGTAACCCAGTTCTTGTTGACATAGCACCATCTCCACCACAGAGCTCCCAAACAAGAGCAGTTAGTAAGACATCTCCAGTGCCCAAAGGGCTAGTACTATCACGGCGAACCCCAACTCCACCAGTTAATACGCCTATTCCTGTGGAGGAAACACAACCAACTAGTCGTAGTTTAGCATCTATCTCATTTGATGTTGTTAAATCGTATGTGCATATCTTCCCATCTTGGAAATATTATACTGAAGATGAAGGAAAATGCCAGTTGCAGGTGTTTGTTCAGGAGTTATGTGTAAGTAATGTTATTCATGGCAATTACTTTGCTTCGTCCCATACATCCTACCTCCATGATGGTTATAATACAGAAAATTTTCGCATTTTTCTCTATAAAGAAGGACCGATTTGGAAACTCAGGATGAGGTAACCTGTGCTAATACCTCTGCTATCTTCAAGAATTCTTGGTGGCAGTATCGGAATTACCTGAAGAAAACGTACTTCACCGGCAAAGAAACTCATCAAATTCCCTTACGTTCTCCTGAGACACATTTACTGCACGATGACTGGGAATGCCTTGTTCTATACTGGTCCTGAACCAAGATTGTGGTAACGTCTATGAGCTCATTTTCTATTTTTAAGTATTATATTCTTGCGTCTTATTGTACTCTGTTCATGTAGAACAAGTGCCTAAACCTGAAGAACAACTGTTCTAATCTAAGATTCCATTGCTACCATAGGACATAGATATATGTTTGTTTGATGTTTTTATTATGTACTAGTACTTGGCAATAGAAGACTTGGTAGTTTAATCCTGTCCACCTTACCAATGAACTGGTTCACCGAAATGAGTTTCATATAGTAGTACATGCTAAACTTGTTATGTGTCTGCTTGTTTCTTCTTTTAGAATGCTGACAGAATATTGGGGAAGAGTGCCTTATCAAGCAACGGTAAAGGAAGTAATGCAGATAAGGTTCAGGATAGTGACACATCCTCTCTTGGTTTAGTGTTGGAGTTACTGGCCACTACCGCTTGCACAAGCTATTCAAACTCACTGTCTGAATCAGTTCGGTTTCTTGAGTCTCAACTACAAGCTGAAAGACATCAATCAGGTGTGCTGCGACAAGAAGCGGAAGGACTGCGGAAGTCCCTGGAGCATTCAGATGCATACTTTCTGGTGCAACAGCAAGCGTTGGAGGATTTTAGCGCCAAACAGGACAAAGCTAATCAACTTGCTAAGCTTATTGCCAGCATGGTGGATACCCAGGATAACGTTTCTTGAGCTCTTCTGAAGTTGTTTCAGTTATGCTCTTGTTTTGCTGCCGCGTTTATTTGCACTGGTGGCCAATTTTGACGGCCAGTGTATATGATATGCTGCTTTGTTCCCTATATTTGCACTGGTGGCGAACTTTGATGCCCAGCGGATGTAATATGTGTAATAGCCGTGATAGCCTAGAGTTAGTTGCTTGCTTATTTATTTCCTTGTTGTCTTGTTTATTTGTTTGCTTGTAGTCATTGCAGTTCTTTTTCCGCGGTTAACTAGTGGCTGCAATAACCTATTTTTTAAAACTAGGCCACAAGAACTTTGGGCTAATATTTACTGTAGTGACACTGGGCCTCCTACGGGCCGTAAAAACAGTGGGCCATCTATGGGCCAGAGAAACAATGGGCCTTCTATGGGCCGTATCATCAATGGGCCTTATACGGGCCGTATGATCGATTGGCCAAACATGGGCCAATAACAGGCCGCATTATGGCCGTAAACGGTCTAGAGTTGGAATCGTCCGTTCATGGGGCGACCGTAACGGGCCATCATTAATAGGCCATCTTTGATGACGCTATGAAAACGGCCCAATGTATTAACAGACCACAAACGGGCCGACTGTAACGATGGGCTGAATTTGGCCCGCAAGCAAAAAATGACAGTAATGGGCCGTAAATAACCGAATGCTGCAAATGAGCCCAAGAATAAATGGGCCCTCAGAAGGCCGAAAGTTAACTTGGGTTGGAAACGGCCCAATGGAATAACGGGCCGTTAATGGGTATAAAGTGATACACTGTTCATTATGGGCCAGTTTCACCACGGGCCGTTAATGGGTGTAAAGTAATACACTGTTCATTACGGGCCAGTTTCAGCACGGGCAGCTAATGGGCCAAGAGTTACAAAGGGCTTCATATGGGCCAAAAGACGTCATGGGCTATACATGGGCCAGAAGTGAAAACGGGCTGGAATCATATTCGACGGCCTAGATGACGCTACTGGGCCTAATTCGGATTGGGCGTAACGGGCCTAGGCTTAGCGGGCTATAAATGGGCTATATGCGAACAGGCCGTTAATAGGCTTTCCTTGGGCCGGCCCTCCACCTTTTGACCAAGTCAAGCGGACCGGCCTTTTCACAGGAATGGGCCTCTATTGGGCCGTGCCACGTGTCGACATATCATAGGTGCCTCTCTAACCCACTGACGAGCTGACACGTGTTTCGTCAGGCCAATAAGAATTTTACACGTGGAAATTTCCCATTGGTCGGGGCTGTTAACAGGTTATCGGATCCAAAACCCGACCCGATAGCTTGACGGCGTTCCGTTACAGTGGATGCCACGTGTCGGTCACCCTTGACGAAAGCACTTCTGTGACGCGCGATTTATCGTCATGGAAGTGGACACTTCCATGATGATAATTTTGGTAATGTCATGGAACACTTCTACGACAGCACAGGTATGACTATCTTGATTCTGTCATAAATTTGTCATGGATGTACATGCATGACAAAAAAAGCGACCTACTGTGACAAACACGTATGATGACGGAAGTGTTTTTTTTGTAGTGTGTACCGACCATGAATATTCCAACCCGGTTTGGCGGATCAGAAGGGTCCGGAATACTGTCGCCATCGGAACAGCCCCCAGTCCGGCCATCTTGTAATTGATACAATGACTCGGTCTCTCCGGTCGATGACTCGTCGCCGGAATAAACGACAATCTCACCACCAGATTCCGATCTATCCTCGTATTCCCCTCCATGGATGACTCCCACGAAGGCACGCTTCATGGCCGACTTGACCCGGGAAGATCCTGCACGCTGAGCCATTTTGACGAGGTCAGTGCAGATGTCCGGCTCAGGGCCCGGTTCACCGATCTTGCCGATGAAGACGTGTATGCCACCAAAGGGGACCCGGTACCCATACTCAATTGAGCCGGCCTCGGGGCCCCATCCTGCATCGTCGATGTAGAGCTTGCCGCGACGACTCTTGGTCATCCGTCCCACGACGTAACCCTTGAGTCCTTCAAAGTTGCCCTCCAAGAACTTGAGACCATCGTGCGATAGCCCCACGGTGGGCGCCAACTATCGTGGTTTTGTCACGGCAGATGTCCTCTTGAAAGGACTTAGTCGTGGAACCATCGCTACGGGTTAGCTTGAAGGGGTTAAAGCGGACAAGGGACGCAAGAGAGTTTATACTAGTTCGGCCCCTTCAATGAAGGTAAAATCCAACGTCTATTTGTGATGGAATTTATGGGGTTTTGATGACCAGGGAGCGAATATGCTTCGCCTAAGTCTCGAGTTGTTGTCTGTTGTCCTGAACCACCGCCGGGTCGTCCCCTCATATACATGGGTTGACGCCCATCGGTTTAAGGAGTCCCGAGACCGGCTCATAAGCGTGTCCGGTTCGGTATCCACTACTTCTATCTTACAATACAAGTTACATACCAAAAGCCGGTTTACAGCTGCAGTCCTTAAAACGGTCCTGGGCCTTACACAACATCCTCATCTGTCTTCAAGGGCTTCAAGCATAACCAACTACTGATGAAGTTAACCTAGCCTCTCCTGGCCGGTTTACACCCAATAGTAATATCGCCAACACACCGCCTATGGGTGCGATTTAATATCTGATGCTCAGTTGTGTTAGTCTTGTTATTTATATTAGTTATTTCTGTATTTTATACATTCTTAAAAATGCCATTTCTATGCATATGTTATAACTTTTAAACCATTGGTCCGATGAAAATATGTTATATATGTAAGTTTCTTAGAATTTCGTCAAGTTTCTTAATAAGTTATTTTCACATATGTCAACAATTTTTAACTTGGTGTCTGAATTAAAATTGCTCAAATACCCTTGTAAAATTGCTAAACTCGTAACTAATTAACTTCATTTTGGATCACAAAAATTTATATATAGTTTAGGAAAGTACAAATGTGTAGATTGCAACTAAACTCATAGCTAATTAACTTTATTTTCACATATACCATTGAGTTTCATGTTAGCAGCTCCTATAATACAGTTTAGGGAAGAACCTTAATTATCCTCATTAAATGCCATGAGGTATTTTTGAGGGATGCTATCTAAATGTTTCCCACCTCATTTAATATGACTAGATAGAGTAGTTTACTTCTGTTTCACCGCCTTGCCATGTTGTAGCATTTAATATTGTTGTGTAACTAAATGCCTTTCCGGTAAGTGCTTTCCAAAGGAGTACACTGAGTGTTACATCTCAAGGCGTCTGTTGGGTTGTGATCCAACGAAGAAATTTATGGTTACATCAAATCCCACAATTTATTAAAAGAATACATGTTTTATGAACATATTAAATCACACGGTTCACCCAGAATGTAACATGTGCAATACATAACTAGATTAAAGTGATTTTTTGAACTTTTGCATGTGCTATTGACAGTACAATGCACACGTTCCATCTGACATGTAAAGTGTGTGATGACTAGTATCATCGCAAATGGTATATGGGAAGAAACAACAAGAGATAGTTATGCTATCACAAGCAATTTAATGAAACGAATTGTCAGTGATTGACTCCATATTCTCATATGATTCTTGGTTTAGAAATCAAGTGGGATGGTTTTATGATTGCAAACATTTCCCTGTGGTCAGTTATGGACTCCCCTATAGCCAACCCACTCAATCACATGGTATCGGAAACATTATGAGGTGCCATGTTGTTAAGACTACAATGTCAATGCCATCTGAAGAAGTTAAAACGTGGGTTTTTTACCTCTTTTTGGAAAAATGAAAGATAAAGAATAACCTAACAGATTATTATGAGAGCACAATGATTCATGTTGTTGATGGGCACCTCACATATTGCCATGAGAGCATCAATTATCAATGTTAACTAAGATAGCGATCTTTCCTCGCTCAGGAAGCTTACCTTAATATGACTATAGATATGATGGCCTTGGGTTGCGAAGTGCCACCAAACAAAAAATATGATAAATATGACCAAGTTTTTTGAGGTGTATATATACCAAGGGTATCAGAAATCAACCCCGACAGGGTGTGCATAAGAACCTCGGCAGGGTGTCCATGCACCAATGTCCTTCCTGACCTTGTTCCTTGGACTTTTGATTCCCTTCCTTTATTAAATTGAACCTCCTAATTTTCCAGACTTCCCCTGGAACTCCAAAAACCTATTTTCACTTAAAGCATAAGTATTGAAAACATGAACTAGCTCTACAAAATTGATTAATATGTTGGTCCAAATAAATTTGAATATTTTTGTAATTAATAGAATTATGGAATGAATAGAACAAAAAACATAGATAAATTAAGAAGATATCATTGGTTCCCTTTTGTAGCCAATGTGCTTTACCGTCAATCTTAGTTTAGATGCTATATAAATAGTAATGCACTTATCACCTGTCAATGTGCGGAATGATTCAGTTCAACAAGCTAAACTTAGATAGGTGATAGATATACTATTTATTTTAAGTTGTAAGACGTGTGCCAAGTTTAGTTCACTTAGTTGTATTCCTCTGGTTAATTTTGCTTCCTTGCTTTCCTCTTGGCCTTACGACCTAACTATTTATACTATATATAGGGCACGGACATTATAAGAACCTCCAAATGATAGAAACCAAAACACACACCATCTTCACAACATTCTTTGCCTTCTCTCAGAAAAATCACCGACATTCTGCCATTATACCATGGAGGCCTGGAGGAAGACAACCATGTGTTGCTTGATTCTTTTCTGCCTTATGGCTACATGTAGTAAGTATAATTATCCATAGTATCAGCATTTCGCCGAAGTTTCATGCTGTGCAATGACATATCAACATTGCTATACACATTCATTCATATTACTTCTCCTAACCTTGTCTATTTATCCATAGGTGAGGTTTCATCTACCGAAAACATGTGCTATCACAACCATTGGAATAAATGCCATCCTGATCAAAATGGAATGTGTCGAGATAGTTGTGTGAAAGACGGATGGGATGATGGACAATGTCGGAATAGGTTTAAAAGACTAAAGGGTGCCAAGTGCGAATGTTACCCTAAGACTTGTGATCATTAGGGAGGCAACATGCGACTTCCTTCTACCAAGTTACTACTATTTATAAATTTACATCGGTTTTAATGATTGACGTCAAACATGTTGTAACACCAATCATAGTGAATACTATATCACCTTCTATTTATTTCTTTATTCCTGACCATTGTATTCAAAATTATGATGTTACACAATTATACCTAATTACTGTTTGATGTATCCTTAAACTAAACAGATTTTTGAGTGCTTATTAGCAACATTTGATATTTCACTCGCATGCATCATCCTAGTAAGAAATCATATGTTTATTTACTAGGTTTGGTAATCAATGTGAATAAATTAGATGAGCCTTGATGAAAATTTACGATATACCCTAAAAAGTGGGGTAAAGAATCACACATAAGTTCCATCTTTTGTCAGATCAAAGTGGGATGAGACCTCAAATGTATTACTAAGAACACCTCATAGTTGTATCCTTGATCTTAATGTACTGAGCATGCCCATGTTGCTTCAGGCAGCCCCATAAATGATGCTAGACATCACCTCGGGTGTCTTTCAAATTTATACTAGACATGCATCATATTAAATCTCATTGATTCCCAAAAGATTCAATCTAATATAGGTAAAATCATAGCATGAGCAAGATTCAATCCAACAAAAAGAAGCTCAAAATAAGAGGTGATACCTCATAGATGTCTAGGATCTTTGAATATATTGAGGTGACACCCTATATAGTGCATGAATTACTTTGAATACCATCCGTTGAATTACCTCCGTCCAATGACTGAGAGGAGGCAAATCCAAGCATCCGCGTCCAATGGATTAACTAATTGGTTGCACCAGATTGTGCCACCTTGCATCTCTAAACATCTCTATCTTGCCAATCGTATGAGGTGGTTATGAGGTCTGGCGTGAATGAATCGAAGTTGTAGTAATATCATGTTGCTATGTGCTTCTCTAGAAATCTGTATCTTGCCAGTTGTAGTAGTATCAATAGTTGGGTTTCCTGGCTCCTGTGATTGCCTCTAACGCTCACGACCCATTCGGCTAAGAGTGTAAAGGGAGAACCACTACGAGCGCCGACATTTCAATTGTATCAGCGGCTCAGTGGAGAAAGGCGAAAACTAACTGTCCTTGTAAGCGTAAACTATTCTGCAATGGGAAGACAGTGTCAAACAAAGGTTCATTGCAGATCATCCACGTAAAACGAGGGGCTTTTCTTCAAATAGGCGGAAGTGAATAGCAGCTTAAACCCCGACCAATTGCAGAACACTTCACACATCGGGGGCTATTCGCCAGTACCCACAGTTAAGATCTTAAAGACTAAGTGAAAGCTATGAAACCAAAATAGTCCGATTACCTTGTTTCATATGCGTGGACCACCTTTGGGAACCAAGACATCGGCTAAGGGTTGAAACTGCACATGAAACACCCTTTGTATCCTGTGCTTGCTTCTAAAGCCAATTCGGTCACACAAGAGTAAAAATATAAGGGCAAATAAATATATACGCTCGTACATTGGAACATAAAGCCACATTTATTACCAATCAAAAAGCATGTCTTTACATCGTGCTAACTTTGTCATTCCGAAGTATAATGTGTCCTTGGGACACCGCTCCTCAGTGATCTGAGCTCCCTCCATCACCCCAATCAAGTATAAAAACACGGTCTGATTCTTCCCTTCAGGGGGCCCGAGGCCATGAGCGTCACATCAATACGCCGATAGTTAGTCGCCATGCAAGCATACGCCCATTGGATGCCCTCCAGTGATTCACCTAAGGGCCGACCTCTCGCAGTTGGGCCTGTGGACCGAAGAAGATGCTATGCAGCGCTGCCGCGGGCTAGAGCTGGATGTAAAGATCTTGCAGTGCCGGCTTCACCATCCGAAAAAGCTCCATGAGTAGCTTCATTTGGTTATTGAGCAGCTCTGGGTACGATGGTGCCTGGAACAGATTCTAGAATGCCTTCTCTGTGGCATGGACCTCTTGAGCACCGAAGTAGCGGCCGACGTCTGAAGCGCTCCTCATGAGGTCCCTGAAAGCCTCTGTGGATCGCCATACTTGGGTGAGCTCAATGAACCCATTGCGGCAAAAAATAAACTGATGCAAAAAATGGCTTACCAACAACGATTTGCTTCACTTGCTGCAGCACTTTGCGGTCCGCCCGGGCCTGGGTCTGGACCTCAGCGTATGCCAGGCTCAGGTTCTTGAGCTCCATGGTCACCTTCTTCTCCTCTACCTGAAAGGCGTCGTGATCAATGTACATGCCTTTCTGGGTGTCCTTGACCTTGATGACCCGGGCCTGGTCCTTTCCCCGAGTTACCCTTTCTTCGGCTACCTCCTTCTCGGCCCGAGCGGCTGCAGCCTTTGCTGCTCCGCCTCACGCCGAGCTCTACTTAGCTCAACCTTAAGAGCCTCAAGCTCTGTCACTACGGCTATCAAAACCAAAGGCTCAGGTATTAGCATTATATCATAAAACAACACACAAAGTAAATTTGATAGCATGGTGCTTTTTTAGCCTATACCTTGAGCCTGCTTATCGTAGTTTGTCACGGCAATATGTCCTTGTGAAATGACTTAGTGGTGAGGCCATCGCACCTAGGTGGTAGCTTGAACGGGGTTGGTTGGAATTGAGAGACACAAGTTTTACCCAGGTTCGGCCCTCGTGATGTTGGAAAAAGCCTACATCCTGCTTAATTGATATTGATGATGGTGATGATCTTGATTACAATGGTGCTATTTTGCTACCTCTCATCTCGAGAGCATCTACTTTGATCTTGTCTAATACTTGTCTGTCTACCCCCCTTTGGGGTGCGTTGCCCTTCCTTATATAAGTTGAAGGGGCGCCTTCATGTAGAGTCCTAGTAGGATTACAACTAGTCTCCTTTCTATTTCAAGCCGGAGTCTAGTTCGGGTCTTCTCCTGGCAAGGTTCGTCGGCCGGGTCGTGATCTTCCTGGCTGGGGTTACCCAGTCTGGGCCTTCTCCATGAGCCGGCCTCCAGCCTCTTCGCGAGCTGGCTTTCTACTTGGTTGCACACTGGGCCTTTGGTCCTTGTCGTCCAGGTCGACCCGTTAAGTCAGGTGACTCATGGGCCGCCAAGTGATGGGCCGGGTTACACCTCCTGGCCAGGTCAAACCATGGGGAATATCCCCAACATTAGCTCTAGTTTAATTTGGATTTATACATGTTAAACTTATCCTGAAAAATAACACAAGAACAAATTTGATAGGTTATGCACCGGGTCGAGGGTTCTTCTGGACCAATGTATGTTCATCCTACAGTCCTTGTCATTTCCTTCTTTGAAGACACCCGACCGAGTCAATCTTTGTCAGGTCGTGCAAATTTTCCACACATTGAAATTATTGAGTTACTCCATATCATGACATCATCTCAACCACCTTGATACATGTCCATGATCTCATAACTAATCTTTTTTTAGCAGATATGTCAAACTTTGTCAATGCAAAAGTTCAAGCGCTTCATTCAATGGAATTCCTCTTGGAAAGTCTGAGTCTCTTAGTTACATCACTGGGACGGCTTCAAAATCAACTATATGACGCTGGTTTCTTGCAGAAAAATATTGGGGAAAAAATAATCCATTTGAGTCGGCTTCCAATGCTCTGGTTCGACAAAATTATTGGACTTAAGATATTCTTATGATACTGAGCCGGCTTTGAATACGTCGGCTTGATAAAAAAAATTGGACTTAAGATATCCGTCTGATAATCAGTCAGCTTGAGGATGTAGAGCTTGTTGAGTTGCGATCGTCGAAGTTGCCGAGTTACAAAGATTGATGATGCCGGGTCATGATTGTTCCTGACAATGTGTCATGATTGTTGCTAACAGTAGTTCATGTAATTTGTTGTCCTTGGTTTCTTTAGACCAAATCCTTATAGGAAGGATCCTCCCAGGTTGGGTTTTCCCAGCCCGGGTCAATCTGAATTTTATTTCAACTCCAATATATGTATCAACTGTAACCCCAAGCTCGAGTTAGCACCTTGTGATGACTTGGTGCTTGCTTTTATAATTATAGCTTCAAATTGTTGAGTCGGTTTTCCGGGCCTTTCTATGAATAGCTTGGAGGAGATAAACTTCGCAAATTTCTCAACAAAGAATATGATACCCGGTGACGGTGTCCTGGACTAGGGGGTGCTCACCATGGCCGTATAATCATGGGCCAGTTCGGACAGCTGCCACATACAAGGAAGATTACACAAGACTTGGCGATCAAGACAAGGACTCCTCCCCACCAGCATATTCGGCTAGGACTCTTGTTATCCTAGGCCTCTGGTGCATTATATAAACCGAGGCCAGGCTAGTCGATAGATCATATACAAACAATCATACCATAGGCTAGCTTCTAGGGTTTAGCCTCCTTGATCTCGTGGTAGATCTACTCTTGTACTACCCATATCATCAATATTAATCAAGAAGGAGTAGGGTTTTACCTCCATCTAGAGGGCCCGAACCTGGGTAAAAACATCGTGTCCCTTGTCTTCTATTACCATCCGCCTAGACGCACAGTTCGGGACCCCCTACCCGAGATCCGCCGGTTTTGACACCGACACCCGGTTTGCTCAAAACCGAGAACTTGAAGGTGTACCTCCCTTATATCCATATTACATGTAGCCCCCAAGTCTTAAGAGGGGAATGTAGTGACAGCTTAAGACTTGGTTCAATATAAATGTTGTAACTTTGGAGAAATCTGGGTTGTTCATCTCAGTCACCAGTCATAAACTGAATGTTTTGCATTTTATAAACGAGCAAGAGAGATGAGGGAAGAAGCCACTCAATCGGGGCGATCAGCTCTATATTTATATCATGATTACATGGAGCCTTGGAAGCCAACGAACATACCTCCTCATATCAATCTACAAGCGAGTATAATTAGGAAGATGCGGAGGTATGATATAGCTATACAAGGTATGTACTTTAACATCCCCCTGCAGTCAATGCATCGGATGGACGGACGCATAGAATGTATGGAAAGTCCATGAATAGCTGGACGGTAGACTCTTTGTCATAATATCAGGAAACTGATGCGAAGATGGCACATGAAGAACCCGAATCAGACCGAGAGACACCTTTTCACGATACTGAACCGGGTTGCAAGCCATGTAGATAGCGCTGGCATTTTCACAAAAGACGAGAGTGGCGGTGTGGAGGGGCGATGAAGCTCATGCAGAAGTTGACAAAGCCAAGAACATTCAGCCACAGCGTGAGCCACGACACGATAGTTGGCTTCGTCACTGGAGCGAGAGACTGTAGCCTTGCATTTGGGGACCAGGACAAAGGTTGTCACCGAGATATACCCAATAACGGGAAGTGGACCAGCGAGTATCAGGGCAGCCAGCCCAATCAGCGGCCAAGTACGCGATGAGACTACAAAAAAAATACACTTCCGTGATGATATGTGTTTGTCACAATAGGTCAGGTTTTCTTTCATGCATGTACATCCATGACGATTTTATGACAGAATCAAGATAGTCATACAATTGCTGTTGTAGAAATGTTCCATGACATTACCAAAATTATCATCATGGAAGCACTTCCATGATGATAAATCGCGCGTCATAGAAGTGCTTTCGTCAAGGGTGATCGACATGTGGCATCCACCGTAACGGGTCGCCATTAAGCTATCGGGTTCCGTTTTGGATCCGATAAGCCCTTAATAGCCCCGACCAATGGGGATTTTCCATGTGTAAAATTCTCATTCGTCGGATAATGCACGTGTCAGCTCATCGTTGGGACAGATGTCATCCCTACAATGGACAGAAGACGCCTATGGTATGTCAACATGTGGCACAGCCCAACAGTGGCCCATTTAAGGTAAAAAGGCCGGCCCAGCTAAAGGCCCACCATATTTTTTTAGACACAAGTGGGCTGGCCCATTAACAGCCTGCCATGTTTTGGGTCAAATTAAGGCCCATATCAGATCAGGCCCATTCATAGCCTGTCATGTTCGGGGTCAAATTATGACCCATATTGTATCAGGCCCGTTAATAGTCCACTGTTCTTTTGGGCCCATTCTAAGCCAACTTTGTATTTCAGCCTGTTAGATGCCCGTTTACTAGTTTGGCCCGATAATAGTTTCGGCCTATTAGCAGCCCTTGGTGCATCTCAGACGTTGTCGACCTGGTTTAAGTTTAGGCCATTTAACAGCCCATGCAGAAACTGAGCTATTTCTTGTCCGAACTAACTTTAGGCCTCTTAACGGCCCATAGTCTTTGTGGATAAATTTCAGCCCAACAGGGCTATTGGCCTGTTAATGGCCCGTGTAATAGTTGGGCCTAATTACAGCCCGCGTTGAATCCGGCCTGCTTACAACCCATCTGATTATGGCCCTTGACACTGTTGGGCCTATGGCCCATGTTGATACCAGCCTGCTTAAAGCCCATAATTTTATTGGGCCAAACAGGGCCCGAGATATATTTTGGCCTGTTAACGGCTTGTCCTATTTGGGCGAAACATGGGCCTTAGGCAGTTTCGGACTGTATTGGCCCGCGAGTTTTTCGGCTCAACGCTAGCCCAATCTAGTTTTAGCCTGTTAAAAGCCCATGGCATTCTCTGGCCCAGCTGGCCAGAACTTTACTCGACCTGTTAAAGGCGGAAAACTACAATACGTTTAGACCTGCTAATGGCCCAAGATGATTATAGGCCCATGTTTTAGCCCATATGAGTAACGGGCCAAGCCTGAAGACCGACAACATTGAGATCCATTGAACCTTCCAGCATAAATTACAGCATACCAACCCAGAATAAACCTAAACTATGCCATAAACAAATTACGACATATTACATCCACTTGGCATCAAAGTTCGCCACCAGTGATAATAAAGTGCAACGTGACCACGGATTACATACACTGGGCATCATAGGTAGCCACTAGTGTATATAAATGCACCAACAAAAGAATATAAAAACTGAGAGCACTTTAGAAAGCATTAGGCCTGGCCAGGACGGGCACCGCAAGCAGCCAAACAAGATGATGAGACCTCAATTGTGTCAACGATAGATGCTCTATCCCTAGTTGTATACCACCAAAGCCCGCAAGGCAGTCCTCTGAGATCTTCATTGCATCATTGACATCAAGTTGGTGCTAAGCTGAAGCAAGTCTTTCCGCTTTAAGTTGAGACTGAAGCAGTTGAACTGATTGAGGCAGCGACTGCACAGAGGTTGTCTCACAGCGGCTTGTGAGTAGCTTCAACTCACAGTCTTCATCAAGACAAGACCTTGGGGTCATCTCGCTCTCTTCAAGATGGTTTGGCTCACTATCTTCCCTAAAGTTCTACCTGGCATAAGAGATACGACTTTGAAAGAGAAACAAGAACACAAGTATCAGGTTTCGCAATTATATAAATAAATAAATGGATCTCTTCTGCATAAGGAACATGTTTTTACAACTACAAGATAGAAACTTGCCAGGAGGAGACATAAATGATATCTTCCTCTTCAATGAGGTCATCGGCCACCTTGGTCTAGTTGAGTTACCTTTAAAAGGAAGATCATACACATGGTCTAACATGCAAGAAAACCCGTTGCTGGAGCAATTGGACTGGTTTTTTACTTCCTCCACTTGGGTTAATGAGTATCCTAACACCATGGTCTTTCCTTTAGCAAGAACAGCCTCGGACCATGTACCTTGTGTTGTCTCCATTGCAACAACTATCCCCAAGTCCAAGATTTTTCGGTTTGAAAACTATTGGGTGGATCTGCCAGGTTTCTTTGACTATGTGGAACAATCACGGAGTGCACCAACAAGGAGAACAAATTCTGCAACTCGTTTGATAGAAAAGTTCAAAAGGCTTCGGAATGCTCTTAAACATTGGTACATCAGCCTCTCTAAACTCAAGAAAGCCATTGCACCGTGTAACAAGGTGGTAATATTTTTTGATGATCTTGAGGAGTTAAGGCCTTTAACGAGACCTGAATTTAATTTCAGGAAAATAGTGAAACTTCATATTGAGGAAATTCTCCATCTACAGTTTTTATACTGGAAACAGAGGTGTACCGTTCGGTGGATAAAAGTTGGGGAAGAAAACTCTAAGTTTTTCCGAGCAATGGCAACTGAACGTTTTCGGAGAAACTCAATTTCCACTCTGCAGAATGAAGACGATACTGTTGTCTCTGATCACCAGCAGATGGCTGGTATGTTATGGGGTACATTCAAGGACAGAATGGGTGTTTCTGAAGAGATTGATATGAAGTTTGACTTAGCCTCACTGATTGAACGAGTGAATAATCTGGATAGCTTATGTGCTCCCTTTTCTGAAGAGGAAATAAATGAAGTGCTAAAATCTCTGCCTACTGACAGGGCACCAGGCCCTGATGGTTTTACTGGTTTGTTTGTCAAACGTTGCTGGCACATCATTAAGGATGACTTCTTGCAGTTATTTCAAGATCTCTATGATGGCAAGATCACTATTAGCAGCATCAATGGGTCTTTAATCACCCTAATTCCAAAAAAACTTTCACCTGAAAGTCCTAATGACTTCAGACCTATTTCTTTGACCAACACTTGCCTGAAGTTTTTGACGAAGCTGTTGGCCAACAGATTACAGGGGGTGATCCTAAAGTGCATTCACAAAAATCAATATGGGTTCCTTAAGTGTAGATCTATACATGATTGTATTGCTTGGACTTTAGAATATATCCACCAGTGTCACCAATCCAAGAAACCCATTTTGATTCTCAAGTTGGATTTCGCCAAAGCCTTCGATACTGTTGAACATGATCTAATTCTCCGACTTTTGCATCACAAAGGATTTGATAGCAAATGGATTGGTTGGATAAGAGAGCTACTGTCCTCGGGTACTTCCTCTGTCATTTTAAACGGGGTGCCCGGAAAGCAATTTAGCTGTAAAAGGGGAGTGCGGCAAGGTGATCCACTGTCACCCCTTTTGTTTGTCCTTGCAGCTGACCTGTTGCAAACCCTGGTCAATCATATGCTCAGATCTGGTGTTCTCTCCCTACCTATTGAATCACATGATCCAGAGTTCCCTATAGTGCAATATGCTGATGACACTCTTCTCATTGTACCTACGGTGGATTCGCAGCTTTTAGCTCTGAAGGAAATGCTTCAAGATTTCCATGCCTCCACAGGTCTTCGAGTAAACTTCCATAAATCTTGCATTTTGCCTATTAATGTGGATGATGCAGAAACGGCCCGGTTGGCTGCTGTTTTCGGCTGCCAAGTTGGAACCCTCCCCTTTACTTATCTGGGGCTTCCTGTGGGAACAACTAAACTCAAAATCGAAGACTTGTTTCCTGTGGTTGATAGGGTTGAAAGAAGGTTATCTGCCAGTTCAAGTCTTCTCAATCAGGGTGCTCGGTTACAACTCCTCCAGTCAGTATTGTCCTCTTTGCCTATTTACTTTCTTTGCAGTTTAAGTTTGCCAGCTGGCATTATAAAGCAACTTGAAAGGATTATGAGGTAATGTTTATGGAGAGGAAATTCTGATACTCCTAGGCAATCACTTGCAGCTTGGCCACTTGTGTGCAGACCCAAAGATAAAGGTGGCATGGGGATACTTAATCTCAGTATCCAAAACAGAGCTCTTTTGTCCAAGCACCTATCCAAGTTTTATAACAAAGCAGATATTCCATGGGTTACTCTCATCTGGAACACTTATTATGATGGTGTTGTTCCTCATGGCACAGTTTCATGTGGTTCTTACTGGTGGAGATATCCTTAAGCTTAATGATGTTTTCAGACTCTACTCAGAGGTAATCATCAACATGGGGGACTCTGTTCTTTTTTGGTATGATGCTTGGGTGTTCCTCGGCTCATCTACTCCCCTCAGAGAGAGATTTCAGAGACTATTCTCTTTTGTCATTGATGACAAGGTGTCGGTATGAGAGGTTCTCAGCACACCTAATATGGCTGATCTTTTCCATTTGCCCTTGTCGCTAGAAGCAATGGATGAACTGAATGTTGTCCAGTCTGGTCTTTTTGATCTTCATGCTGATACACAGATACCAGATTACTGGTCATGGACACCTGGTAAAGGGGGTTTCTCTGCTAAGAGTTATTACAGTGTAATGCTTTCTCATATGGCCACAGATACTCCAACCAGGTGGATTTGGGAAAGTAAGGCGACAATGAAGATAAAGGTTTTTGCATGGTTGATGCTAAATGATCGACTCAATACAAGAGACATGCTAGTGAGAAGGCACTGGAGATCCACTCAGGATGATAACACCTGCTTGTTATGCTTCGCCCATGCCCATGAAGATAGAGATCATCTCTTCTTTACATGCCAATTCAGCACAAGAGTATGGAACTACTTGGGCATTCAATGGTTAGCTGGTTTAACACCAACCCAATGTTTATTTGCTGCAAGGAAAAGCTTTGGCAAACCTTTCTTCCGGGAGGTTGTTTATCTAGCAGCTTGGAATATTTGGCTCCTTCGAAATGGCAGAATATTCAGACATGAAAGGCCATCTATTGCTGCTTGGAAGAGAAATTTCATTCATGATGCTACCCTGCACTCTCACAGATTCAAGTCTTCTATTAGGCCGCTGCTGTTAGCTTGGGTTAATTCTTTGCCTTAATTGGTTGTATGTATCCATGTATATATTTGTGCATACGCTGTTAATAGCTCAGTAGGTAAGTAGTTTTTCTTTTCCTTTAGTTACATTTCCTGTACAGAACCTTTTGTTATGCTTGGTGGTTGGGTTTTAATAAAGTGCTGTGGGGCTGTTGCCTCACAGTTTCCAGTCAAAAAAAATACAATTTAAAACTGGTAGTTGTTGCAAACATCCAATCAGATGTAAACACCAAAGTAAACAACAGTGGAGGAAATGATGCCTATCCAAATATGTACTAAAACAAAGTTTGAAGGATTGAGAAGGATGAACTTACATTACATGTTAACACGGGCTGGACAAAGCCCCTCTCCATGTTGATGGAAGGATAATTCAATAAATTCCCCAAAGAAACATCTTTATAAGCGTTGCCATTATTCTACATTTTGCAAAGACGGAATATAGATAAAATAATATTGGAAGAAAGAGAGGATAATGAAGCTCAGGTGCAGAGTGATGATACATAATCAAATAGCAATTAATTAAGTACAACGTTACAAGGCAAAAGGTACTAACAAGAGGAATGCAGGCATCAACGTGTGCAGTAGCACTGGCTTTATTCAACATTTTGGTAAGAGTAAATGTAGATCTGATAATTTGGAGAAAGTGCAGGGCAGGGCAAATAAGATGTAGAGTAATGCTAGACAATCAACTATCTCGCAATGCAACTACAGTAATACCACCGCCATCCGTTATTACTTGTAGCTCAAATGGATGTATCTAGCACTATTAAGTTCTAAATACATCCAATTGATCAACAATTAATTCGATATAGAGGTAGTACATGACAACAGGTACTTACATGAGCAATCCAAAACTTCATAACCATTGTGTTAATTCTACCTTTATATAAGAGTAAATATAGATCTTATAATTTCGAGCAAAGGGAGGATAAAGAAGCGAACATTTACAGTGATGCTACATAATCAAACAACAATGAGTGTAAGTATGCTGACAAAGGGCAAGAGGTACTAACAAGAGCAATGCAGTGACCAGTATTGTTGTGAGATCCTATGATCCTTTGAGCAAGGAGATTCATCTGAAATTAGTTTTCATACAAGAGAGAAGGTAAGGCACATGTAGAAATTTAGGAGTTCAAATTTTGAATTGATATCATAGACAGTACCTGACGCTGGGCTCTCTGTAGTTCTAATAGGGGTTTGTCCAGTGGAGTAGGGGTAAAGTGTGGTACAGTTGGGCCTGTGTTTTCTGTGGCTGCTGAACTATCTCATTTAGCAGGTATCACTACCTTTTTACAAATACCTAGTTTGTACTCCTTGAGGATCTGCACTCACCCTCTTTCTTTTGGACATCTATTACGAAAGAACAACATTTGACTGGAAAAACATAGTATGATGACACATGGAATAGGTACAAAAAATGGATAGGTATGGCATATACTCGTATATGATGCTTAAACTAAGCAGATGGTGGTGTAACAAAGTAGAAGTAGTGCAAGAGGTCATATGCCAAATATGTGCGACCAATACAACCTTGCCAAGTTAGAGCAAGCACCTTGATGGGTGAATAAGATAGGCCATCCTCCACCATGCCATGTTTGTTAGCCAGTGGATTGTTCTACAATATTCCTCTCGTGCGCCCATTCTCATATTCATTTTGATCATGTTCAATACCTGACATGCATGAAAACATAAAAACAAGTGAGATTATCTTTGTAATGGACAAGTGATTCTAATCCAGTACTGCCTCCCTGTAAACCCCTTTGTGCTATCTCTACAATTCTTCTGAGAGATTCCATGCATGCTGTAATTTGGTCTGTGCATTAATATAATGTGGCCTACTACTCAAAATATGAGAGCTCCATAAGTGATTATACTTCGCATATGATAGCTTCAACATATAGTAAAGAAGAACAAGTCGACCTGACCTGATAGATTCAAAATATACCAAGGGAGAACAACTCGACCTGACCAGTCGACCGCAAATGTCTCTGCTACTCTTCCCAACAAGTAACATACTTATTAAAGAAGAGAAGAGGATCATGTTAAGAAGAGCACAACAGCATGCAGATTGAAGATATTACAAGTCTTTCTATACAATGTATGTCCCACCCATGATGAACCAGAGCGCACAGAGAAATACTATTCCTTCCGGTCTCTCCATATGAGGCACACGTGCATTTCGAAATTGAAGTAGGAACATTTAGCTAACCAATTAAACATGTCTCAGTTTTACTAATATCAGCATAATATCAGATTTGAATTTGTACAACTAAGCTTGTTTAGATCGATGGGTGGAGCAGTGCTATTACGACACGAACCACGTAGGCTGATCATGGTCATCATAAAATGGAGAAACCGCAAGCATGATGTGTATAGTGTTGACATGGCAGTGGGATGGCAGATCTGAAGCTCCAAACCGCGCAAAGGGTAGTTAGCAACTGATGTTTGCTTTAAAATAATAACTAAGATTTGGTATGGACAAGAAAGTACAATGAACAAGTGACAAAGAAATGCAATTCTGTTGTCTCTCTATATGTCGTGACATGCATTTGGAAACTCAAGTGGGATCTTTAGCTAACCAACTAAATGTGTATGTTAACTAATATCAATATCATATCACAATCATATCTAAACAACTAAGCTTTGGGATTATGATTGTTGTGTCGTTTAGCTTGAAGGGTGGAGTACAGCTAGTACGACAGAAAGTACCTACACAGATCATAGTAGAGTAGATAAAAGGGGAAAACCCTAAGCATCAACAGTAAAATCAGGAAAGTGGAACTAGCTGGACTATATGGGCTTGTATTGCCGGTACGACAAGAAAGGGTTCGGAAAGGCTTCAGCCCTAAAAGAGGCAGCTCTATTCAACTGAAGGCACAATACTGTTACTATTAGTCTAGACTATCAAAGACGATATAGCTCCCAACATTTCCCGGATATTATGGCAGACCATCTAGAATTGTTGTAAGCATCCATCTGAAGCTACCCAATAGGCCTGTCGACTGCAAATGTCCCTGCTCCACCTCCTGACAAGGAACATATTGTACTACTCCCTCCGTTCTTAAATATAAGTCTCTTAGATATTCGAATGAGGACTACATACGGAGCAAAATGAGTGAATGTATACTCTAAAATTGAGCCGGCGTCGGGGCCCCATCCTGCATCGTCGATGTAGAGCTTGCCGCGACGACTCTTGGTCATCTGGCCCACGGCGTAACCCTGGAGTCCTTCAAAGTTGCCCTCCAAGAACTTGAGACCATCGTGCGATAGCCCCACGGTGGGCGCCAACTATCGTGGTTGTGTCACGGCAGATGTCCTCTTGAAAGGACTTAGTCGTGGAACCATCGCTACGGGTTAGCTTGAAGGGGTTAAAGCGGACAAGGGACGCAAGACAGTTTATACTAGTTCGGCCCCTTCGATGAAGGTAAAAGCCAACGTCTATTTGTGATGGAATTTATGGGGTTTTGATGACCAGGGAGCGAATATGCTTCGCCTAAGTCTCGAGTTGTTGTCTGTTGTCCTGAACCGCCGCCGGGTCGTCCCCTTATATACATGGGTTGACGCCCGTCGGTTTAAGGAGTCCCGAGACCGGCTCATAAGCGTGTCCGGTTCGGTCTCCACTACTTCTATCTTACAATACAAGTTACATACCAAAAGCCGGTTTACAACTGCAGGCCTTAAAACGGTCCTGGGCCCTGGGCCTTACACAACATCCTCATCTGTCTTCATGGGCTTCAAGCATAACCAACTACTGATGAAGTTAACCCAGCCTCTCCTGGCCGGTTTACACCCAATAGTAATATCGCCAACACACCGCCTATGGGTGCGATTTAACATCTGATGCTCAGTTGTGTTAGTCTTGTTATTTATATTAGTTATTTCTGTATTTTATACATTCTTAAAAATGCCATTTCTATGCATATGTTATAACTTTTAAACCATTGGTCCGATTAAAATATGTTATATATGTAAGTTTCTTAGAATTTCGTCAAGTTTCTTAATAAGTTATTTTCACATATGTCAACAATTTTTAACTTGGTGTCTGAATTAAAATTGCTCAAATACCCTTGTAAAATTGCTAAACTCGTAACTAATTAACTTCATTTTGGATCACAAAATTTTATATATGGTTTAGGAAAGTACAAATGTGTAGATTGCAACTAAACTCATAGCTAATTAACTTTATTTTCACATATACCATTGAGTTTCAGGTTAGCAGCTCCTATAATACAGTTTAGGGAAGAACCTTAATTATCCTCATTAAATGCCATGAGGTATTTTTGAGGGATGCTATCTAAATATTTCCCACCTCATTTAATATGACTAGATAGAGTAGTTTACTTCTGTTTCACCGCCTTGCCATGTTGCAGCATTTAATATTGTTGTGTAACTAAATGCCTTTCCGGTTAGTGCTTTCCAAAGGAGTACACTGAGTGTTACATCTCAAGGCGTCTGTTGGGTTGTGATGCAACGAAGAAATTTATGGTTACATCAAATCCCACAATTTATTAAAAGAATACATGTTTTATGAACATATTAAATCACACGGTTCACCTAGAATGTAACATGTGCAATACATAACTAGATTAAAGTGATTTTTTGAACTTTTGCATGTGCTATTGACAGTACAATGCACACGTTCCATCTGACATGTAACGTGTGTGATGACTAGTATCATCGCAAATGGTATATGGGAAGAAACAACAAGAGATAGTTATGCCATCACAAGCAATTTAATGAAACGAATTGGCAGTGATTGACTCCATATTCTCATATGATTCTTGGTTTAGAAATCACGTGGGATGGTTTTATGATTGCAAACATTTCCCTGTGGTCAGTTATGGACTCCCCTATAGCCAACCCACTCAATCACATGGTATCGGAAACATTATGAGGTGCCATGTTGTTAAGACTACAATGTCAATGCCATCTGAAGAAGTTAAAACATGGGTTTTTTACCTGTTTTTGGAAAAATGAAAGATAAAGAATAACCTAACAGATTATTATGAGAGCACAATGATTCATGTTGTTGATGGGCACCTCACATATTGCCATGAGAGCATCAATTATCAATGTTAACTAAGATAGTGATCTTTCCTCGCTCAGGAAGCTTACCTTAATATGACTATAGATATGATGGCCTTGGGTTGCGAAGTGCCACCAAACAAAAAAAATGATAAATATGACCAAGTTTTTTGAGGTGTATATATACCAAGGGTATCAGAAATCAACCCCAACAGGGTGTGCATAAGAACCTAGGCAGGGTGTCCATGCACCAATGTCCTTCCTGACCTTGTTCCTTGGACTTTTGATTCCCTTCCTTTATTAAATTGAACCTCCTAATTTTCCAGACTTCCCCTGGAACTCCAAAAACCTATTTTCACTTAAAGCATAAGTATTGAAAACATGAACTAGCTCTACAAAATTGATTAATATGTTGGTCCAAATAAATTTGAATATTTTTGTAATTAATAGAATTATGGAATGAATAGAACAAAAAACATAGATAAATTAAGAAGATATCATTGGTTCCCTTTTGTAGCCAATGTGCTTTACCGTCAATCTTAGTTTGGATGCTATATAAATAGTAATGCACTTATCACCTGTCAATGTGCGGAATGATTCAGTTCAACAAGCTAAACTTAGATAGGTGATAGATATACTATTTATTTTAAGTTGTAAGACGTGTGCCAAGTTTAGTTCACTTAGTTGTATTCCTCTGGTTAATTTTGCTTCCTTTCTTTCCTCTTGGCCTTACGACCTAACTATTTATACTATCTATAGGGCACGGACATTATAAGAACCTCCAAATGATAGAAACCAAAACACACACCATCTTCACAACATTCTTTGCCTTCTCTCAGAAAAATCACCGACATTCTGCCTTTATACCATGGAGGCCTGGAGGAAGACAACCATGTGTTGCTTGATTCTTTTCTGCCTTATGGCTACATGTAGTAAGTATAATTATCCATAGTATCAGCATTTCGCCGAAGTTTCATGCTGTGCAATGACATATCAACATTGCTGGACACATTCATTCATATTACTTCTCCTAACCTTGTCTATTTATCCATAGGTGAGGTTTCATCTACCGAAAACATGTGCTATCACAACCATTGGAATAAATGCCATCCTGATCAAAATGGAATGTGTCGAGATAGTTGTGTGAAAGACGGATGGGATGATGGACAATGCCGGAACAGGTTTAAAAGACTAAAGGGTGCCAAGTGCGAATGTTACCCTAAGACTTGTGATCATTAGGGAGGCAACATGCGACTTTCTTCTACCAAGTTACTACTATTTATAAATTTACATCGGTTTTAATGATTGACGTCAAACATGTTGTAACACCAATCATGGTGAATACTATATCACCTTCTATTTATTTCTTTATTCCAGACCATTGTATTCAAATTATGATGTTACACAATTATACCTAATTACTGTTTGATGTATCCTTAAACTAAACAGATTTTTGAGTGCTTATTAGCGACATTTGATATTTCACTCGCATGCATCATCCTAGTAATAAATCATATGTTTATTTACTAGGTTTGGTAATCAATGTGAATAAATTAAATGAGCCTTGATGAAAATTTACGATATACCCTAAAAAGTGGGGTAAAGAATCACACATAAGTTCCATCTTTTGTCAGATCAAAGTGGGATGAGACCTCAAATGTATTACTAAGAACACCTCATAGTTGTATCCTTAATCTTAATGTACTGAGCATGCCCATGTTGCTTCAGGCAGCCCCATAAATGATGCTAGACATCACCTCGGGTGTCTTTCAAATTTATACTAGACATGCATCATATTAAATCTCATTGATTCCCAAAAGATTCAATCTAATATAGGTAAAATCATAGCATGAGAAAGATTCAATCCAACAAAAAGAAGCTCAAAATAAGAGGTGAAACCTCATAGATGTCTAGGATCTTTGAATATATTGAGGTGACACCCTATATAGTGCATGAATAACTTTGAATACCATCCGTTGAATTACCTCCGTCCAATGAATGATAGGAGGCAAATCCAAGCATCCGCGTCCAATGGATTAACTAATTGGTTGCACCAGATTGTGCCACCTTGCATCTCTAGACATCTCTATCTTGCCAGTCGTATGAGGTGGTTATGTGGTCTGGCGTGAATGAATCGAAGTTGTAGTAGTATCATGTTGCTATGTGCTTTTCTAGAAATCTGTATCTTGCCAGTTGTAGTAGTATCAATAGTTTGGTTTCCTGGCTCCTGTGCTTGCCTCTAACGCTCACGACCCATTTGGCTAAGAGTGTAAAGGGAGAACCACTACGACTGCGCCGACATTTCAATTGTATCAGCGGCTCAGTGGAGAAAGGCGAAAACTAACTGTCCTTGTAAGCGTAAACTATTCGGCAATGGGAAGACAGTGTCAAACAAAGGTTCGTTGCAGATCATCCACGTAAAACGAGGGGCTTTTCTTCAAATAGGCTGAAGTGAATAGTGGCTTAAACCCCGACCAGTTGCAGAACACTTCACACATCGGGGGCTATTCGCTAGTACCCACAGTTAAGATCTTAAAGACTAAGTGAAAGCTATGAAACCAAAATAGTCGGATTACTTCATTTCATATGCGTGGACCGCCTTTGGGAACCAAGACATCAGCTAAGGGATGAAACTGCACATGAAACACCCTTTGTATCCTGTGCTTGCCTCTAAAGCCAATTCGGTCACACAAGAGTAAAAATATAAGGGAAAATAAATATATACGCTCGTACATTGGAACATAAAGCCACATTTATTACCAAACAAAAAGCATGTCTTTACATCGTGCTAACTTTGTCATTCCGAAGTATAATGTGTCCTTGGGACACCGCTCCTCAGTGATCTGAGCTCCCTCCATCACCCCAATCAAGTACTACTCCACGGTCTGATTCTTCCCTTCAGGGGGCCCGAGGCCATGAGCGTCACATCAATACGCCGATAGTTAGTCGCCATGCAAGCATACGCCCATTGGACGCCCTCCAGTGATTCACCTGAGGGCCGACCTCTCGCAGGTGGGCCTGTGGACCGAAGAAGATGCTATGCAGCGCTGCCGCGGGCCAGAGCTGGACGTAAAGATCTTGCAGTGCCGGCTTCACCATCCGAAAAAGCTCCATGAGTAGCTTCATTTGGTTATTGAGCAGCTCTGGGTACGATGGTGCCTGGAACAGATTCTAGAACGCCTTCTCCGTGGCATGGACCTCTTGAGCACCGAAGTAGCGGGCGACGTCTGAAGCGCTCCTCATGAGGTCCCTGAAAGCCTCTGCGGATCGCCATACTTGGGTGAGCTCAATGAACCCCTTGCGGAAAAAAATACACTGATGCAAAAAACGGCTTACCAACAACGATTTGCTTCACTTGCTGCAGCACTTTGCGGTCCGCCCGGGCTTGGGTCTGGACCTCAGCGTATGCCAGGCTCTTGAGCGCCGTGGTCACCTTCTTGTCCTCTACCTGAAAGGCGTCGTGATCAACGTACATGCCTTTCAGGGTGTCCTTGACCTTGATGACCCAGGCCTGGTCGTTTCCCGGAGTTACCCTTTCTTCGGCTAGCTCCTTCTCGGCCCGAGCGGCTGCAGCCTTTGCTGCTCCGCCTCACGCCGATCTCTACTTAGCTCAACCTTAAGAGCCTCAAGCTCTGTCACTACGGCTATCAAAACCAAAGGCTCAGGTATTAGCATTATATCATAAAACAATACACAAAGTAAATTTGATAGCATGGTGCTTTTTTAGCCTATACCTTGAGCCTGCTTATCGTAGTTTTGTCACGGCAATATGTCCTTGTGAAATGACTTAGTGGTGAGGCCATCGCACCTAGGTGGTAGCTTGAACGGGGTTGGTTGGAGTTGAGAGACACAAGTTCTACCCATGTTCGGCCCCTCGTGATGTTGGAAAAAGCCTACATCCTGCTTAATTGATATTGATGATGGTGATTATCTTGATTACAATGGTGCTATTTTGCTACCTCTCATCTCGAGAGCATCTACTTTGATCTTGTCTAATACTTGTCTGTCTACCCCCCTTTGGGGTGCGTTGCCCTTCCTTATATAAGTTGAAGGGGCGCCTTCATGTAGAGTCCTAGTAGGATTACAACTAGTCTCCTTTCTATTTCAAGCTGGAGTCTAGTTTGGGTCTTCTCCTGGCAAGGTTCGTCGGCCGGGTCGTGATCTTCCTGGCTGGGTTTACCCAGTCTGGGCCTTCTCCATGAGCCGGCCTCCAGCCTCTTCATGAGCTGGCTTTCTACTTGGTTGCACACTGGGCCTTTAGTCCTTGTCGTCCAGGTCGACCCGTTAAGTCAGGTGACTCATGGGCCGCCAAGTGATGGGCCGGGTTACACCTCCTGGCCAGGTCAAACCATGGGGAATATCCCCAACGTTAGCCCTAGTTTAATTTGGATTTATCCATGTTAAACTTATCCTGAAAAATAACACAAGAACAAATTTGATAGGTTATGCACCGGGTCGAGGGTTCTTCTGGACCAACGTATGTTCATCCTACAGTCCTTGTCATTTCCTTCTTTGAAGACACCCGACCGAGTCAATCTTTGTCAGGTCGTGCAAATTTTCCACACATAGAAATTATTGAGTTACTCCATATCATGACATCATCTCAACCACCTTGATACATGTCCATGATCTCATAACTAATCTTTTTTTAGCAGATATGTCAAACTTTGTCAATGCAAAAATTCAAGCGCTTCATCAATGGAATTCCTCTTGGAAAGTCCGAGTCTCTTTGTTACATCACTGGGACGGCTTCAAAATCAACTATATGACGCTGGTTTCTTGTAGAAAAATATTGGGGAAAAAATAATCCATTTGAGTCGGCTTTCAATGCTCTGGTTCGACAAAATTATTGGACTTAAGATATCCTTATGATACTGAGCCGGCTTTGAATACGTCGGCTTGATAAAAAAATTGGACTTAAGATATCCGTCTGATAATCAGTCAGCTTGAGGATGTAGAGCTTGTCGAGTTGCGATCGTCGAAGTTGCCGAGTTACAGAGATTGATGATGCCGGGCCATGATTGTTCCTGACAATGGGTCATGATTGTTGCTAATAGTAGTTCATGTAATTTGTTGTCCTTGGTTTCTTCAGACCAAGTCCTTATAGGAAGGATCCTCCCAGGTTGGGTTTTCCCAGCCCGGGTTAATCTGAATTTTATTTCAACTCCAATATATGTATCAACTGTAACCCCAAGCTCGAGTTAGCACCTTGTGATGACTTGGTGCTTGCTTTTGTAATTATAGCTTCAAATTGTTGAGTCGGTTTTCCGGGCCTTTCTATGAATAGCTTGGAGGAGATAAACTTTGCAAATTTCTCAACAAAGAATATGATACCCGGTGACGGTGTCCTGGACTAGGGGGTGCTCACCATGTCATCTCCTGATCTGTTAGATTGGGCCGAGGACCCCCATGGCCGTATACTCATGGGCTAGTTCGGACAGCTGCCACATACAAGGAAGATTCCACAAGACTTGGCGATCAAGACAAGGACTCCTCCCCACTGGCGTATTCGGCTAGAACTCTTGTTATCCTAGGCCTCTGGTGCATTATATAAACCAAGGCCAGGCTAGTCGATAGATCATATACAAACAATCATACCATAGGCTAGCTTCTAGGGTTTAGCCTCCTTGATCTCGTGGTAGATCTACTCTTGTACTACCCATATCATCAATATTAATCAAGCAGGAGTAGGGTTTTACCTCCATCGAGAGGGCCCGAACCTGGGTAAAAACATCGTGTCCCTTGTCTCCTATTACCATCCGCCTAGACGCACAGTTCGGGACCCCCTACCCAAGATCCGCCGGTTTTGACACGACACCCGGTTTGCTCAAAACTGAGAACTTGAAGGTGTACCTCCCTTATATCCATATTACATGTAGCCCCCAAGTCTTAAGAGGGGAATGTAGTGACAGCTTAAGACTTGGTTCAATATAAATGTTGTAACTTTGGAGAAATCTGGGTTGTACATCTCAGTCACCAGTCATAAACTGAATGTTTTGCATTTTATAAACAAGCAAGAGAGATGAGGGAAAAAGCCACTCAATCGGGGCGATCAGCTCTATATTTATATCACGATTACATGGAGCCTTGGAAGCCAACAAACATACCTCCTCATATCAATCTACAAGTGAGTATAATTAGGAAGATACGGAGGTATGATATAGCTATACAAGGTATGTACTTTAACATCCCCCCGCAGTCAATGCATCGGATGGACGGACGCATAGAATGTATGGAAAGTCCATGAGTAGCTGGACGGTAGACTCTTTGTCATACTATCAGGAAACTAATGCGAAGATGGCACATGATGAACCCGAATTAGACCGAGAGACACCTTTTCACGATGCTGAACTGGGTTGCAAGCCATGTAGATAGCGCTGGCATTTTCACAAAAGACGAGAGTGGTGGTGTGGAGGGGGCGATGAAGCTCATGCAGAAGTTGACAAAGCCAAGAACATTCAGCCACAGCGTGAGCCACGACACGATAGTTGGCTTCGTCACTGGAGCGAGAGACTGTAGCCTTGCATTTGGGGACCAGGACAAAGGTTGTCACCGAGATATACCCAATAACCGGAAGTGGACCAGCGAGTATCAGGGCAGCCAACCCAATCAGCAGCCGAGTACGCGATGAGACTACAAAAAAAATACACTTCCATGATGATACGTGTTTGTCACAATAGGTCAGGTTTTCTTTCATGCATGTACATCCATGACGATTTTATGACAGAATCAAGATAGTCATACAGTTGCTATTGTAGAAATGTTCCATGACATTACCAAAATTATCATCATGGAAGTGTCCACTTCCATGATGATAAATCGCGCGTCATAGAAGTGCTTTCGTCAAGGGTGATCGACATGTGGCATCCACCATAACGGGTCGCTGTTAAGCTATCGGGTTCCGTTTTGGATCCGATAAGCCCTTAATAGCCCCGACCAATGGGGATTTTCCATGTGTAAAATTCTCATTCGTCGGATATTGCACGTGTCAGCTCATCGTTGGGACAGATGTCATCCCTACAATGGACGGAAGACGCCTATGGTATGTCAACATGTGGCACAGCCCAACAGTGGCCCATTTAAGGTAAAAAGGCCGGCTCAGCTAAAGGCCCACCATATTTTTTCAGACACAAGTGGGCTGGCCCATTAACAGCCTGCCATGTTTTGGGTGAAAGTGAGGCCCATATCAGATCGGGCCCATTCATAGCCTATCGTGTTCGGGGTCAAATTATGACCCATATTGTATCAGGCCCGTTAATAGTCCACTGTTCTTTTGGGCCCATTCTAAGCCAACTTTGTATTTCAGCCTATTAAATGCCCGTTTACTAGTTTGGCCCAATAATAGTTTCGGCCTATTAGCAGCCCGTGGTGCATCTCAGACGTTGTCGACCCGGTTTAAGTTTAGGCCATTTAACAGCCCATGCAGAAACTGAGCTATTTCTTGTCCGAACTAACTTTAGGCCTCTTAACGGCCCATAGTCTTTGTGGATAAATTTCAGCCCAATAGGGCTATTGGCTTGTTAATGGGACGTGTAACAGTTGGGCCTAATTACAGCCCGCGTTGAATCCGGCCTCCTTACAACCCATCTGATTATGGCCCTTGACACTGTTGGACCTATGGCCCATGTTGATACCAGCCTGCTTAAAGCCCATAATTTTATTGGGCCAAACAGGGCCCGAGATATATTTTGGCCTGTTAACGGCTTGTCCTATTTGGGAGAAACATGGGCCTTAGGCAGTTTCGGACTGTATTGGCCCGCGAGTTTTTTGGCTCAATGCTAGCCCAATCTAGTTTTAGCCTGTTAAAAGCCCATGGCATTCTCTGGCCCAGCTGGCCAGAACTTTACTCGACCTGTTAAAGGCGGAAAACTACAATACGTTTAGACCTGCTAATGGCCCAAGATGATTATAGGCCCATGTTTTAGCCCATATGAGTAACGGGCCGGCCTGAAGACCAACAACATTGAGATCCATTGAACCTTCCAACATAAATTACAGCATACCAACCCAGAATGAACCTAAACTATGCCATAAACAAATTACGACATATTACATCCACTTGGCATCAAAGTTCGCCACCAGTGATAATAAAGCGCAACGTGACCACGGATTACATACACTAGGCATCATAGGTATCCACTAGTGTATATAAATGCACCGACAAAAGAATATAAAAAACTGAGAGCACTTTAGAAAGCATTAGGCCTGGCCAGGACGGGCACCGCAAGCAGCCAAACAAGATGATGAGACCTCAATTGTGTCAACGATAGATGCTCTATCCCTAGTTGTATACCACCAAAGCCCGCAAGGCAGTCCTCTGAGATCTTCATTGCATCATTGACATCAAGTTGGTGCTAAGCTAAAGCAAGTCTTTCCGCTTTAAGTTGAGACTGAAGCAGTTGAACTGATTGAGGCAGCGACTGCACAGAGGTTGTCTCACAGCGGCTTGTGAGTAGCTTCAACTCACAGTCTTCATCAAGACAGGACCTTAGGATCATCTCGCTCTCTTCAATATGGTTTGGCTCACTATCTTCCCTAAAGTTCTGCCTGGCATAAGAGATACGACTCTGAAAGAGAAACAAGAACACAAGTATCAGGTTTCGCAATTATATAAACAAATAAATGGATCTGTTCTGCATAAGGAACATGTTTTTACAACTACAATTTAAAACTGGTAGTTGTTGCAAACATCCAATCAGATGTAAACACCAAAGTAAACAACAGTAGAGGAAATGATGCCTATCCAAATCTGTACTAAAACAAAGTTTGAAGGATTGAGAAGGATGAACTTACATTACATGTTAACACGGGCTGGACAAAGCCCCTCTCCATGTTGATGGAAGGATAATTCAATAAATTCCCCAAAGAAACATCTTTATAAGCATTGCCATTATTCTACATTTTGCAAAGAGTAAATATAGATCAAATAATATTGGAAGAAATAGAGGATAATGAAGCTCAGGTGCAGAGTGATGATACATAATCAAATAGCAATTAATTAAGTACAACATTACAAGGCAAAAGGTACTAACAAGAGGAATGTAGGCATCAACGTGTGCAGTAGCACTGGCTTTATTCAACATTTTGGTAAGAGTAAATGTAGATCTGATAATTTGGAGAAAGTGGAGGGCCGGGCAAATAAGATGTAGAGTAATGCTAGACAATCAACTATCTCGCAATGCAACTACAGTAATACCACCGCCGTCCGTTATTACTTGTAGCTCAAATGGATGTATCTAGCACTATTAAGTTCTAAATACATCCAATTGATCAACAATTAATTCGATACAGAGGTAGTACATGACAACAGGTACTTACATGAGCAATCCAAAACTTCATAACCATTGTGTTAATTCTACATTTATCTAAGAGTAAATATAGATCTTATAATTTCGAGCAAAGGGAGGATAAAGAAGCGAACATTTACAGCGATGCTACATAATCAAACAACAATGAGTGTAAGTATGTTGACAAAGGGCAAGAGGTACCGACAAGAGCAATGCAGTGACCAGTATTGTTGTGAGATCCTATGATCCTTTGAGCAAGGAGATTCATCTGAAATTAGTTTTCATACAAGAGAGAAGGTAAGGCACATGTAGAAATTTAGGAGTTCAAATTTTGAATTGATATCATAGACAGTACCTGATGCTGGGCTCTCTGTAGTTCCAATAGGGGTTTGTCCAGTGGAGTAGGGGTAAAGTGTGGTACAGTTGGGCCTGTGTTTTCTGTGGCTGCTGAACTATCTCATTTAGCAGGTATCACTACCTTTTTCCAAATACCTAGTTTGTACTCCTTGAGGATCTGCACTCACCCTCTTCCTTTTGGACATCTATTACGAAAGAACAACATTTGACTGGAAAAACATAGTATGATGACACATGGAATAGGTACAAAAAATGGATAGGTATGGCATATACTCGTATATGATGCTTAAACTAAGCAGATGGTGGTGTAACAAAGTAGAAGTAGTGCAAGAGGTCATATGCAAAATATGTGCGACCAATACAACCTTGCCAAGTTAGAGCAAGCACCTTGATGGGTGAATAAGATAGGCCATCCTCCACCATGTCATGTTTGTTAGCCAGTGGATTGTTCTGCAATATTCCTCTCGTGCGCCCATTCTCATATTCATTTTGATCATGTTCAATACCTGACATGCATGAAAACATAAAAACAAGTGAGATTATCTTTGTAATGGAGAAGTGATTCTAATCCAGTACTGCCTCCCTGTAAACCCCTTTGTGCTATCTCTACAATTCTTCTGAGAGATTCCATGCATGCTATAATTTGGTCTGTGCATTAATATAATGTGGCCTACTACTCAAAATATGAGAGCTCCATAAGTGATTATACTTCGCATATGACAGCTTCAACATATAGTAAAGAAGAACAAGTCGACCTGACCTGATAGATTCAAAATATACCAAGGGAGAACAACTCGACCTGACCAGTCGACCGCAAATGTCTCTGCTACTCTTCCCAACAAGTAACATACTTATTAAAGAAGAGAAGAGGATCATGTTAAGAAGAGCACAACAGCATGCAGATTGAAGATATTACAAGTCTTTCTATACAATGTATGTCCCACCCATGATGAACCAGAGCGCACAGAGAAATACTATTCCTTCCGGTCTCTCCATATGAGGCACACGTGCATTTCGAAATTGAAGTAGGAACATTTAGCTGACCAATTAAACATGTCTCAGTTTTACTAATATTAGCATAATATCAGATTTGAATTTGTACAACTAAGCTTGTTTAGATCGATGGGTGGAGCAGTGCTATTACGACACGAACCACGTAGGCTGATCATGGTCATCATAAAATGGAGAAACCGCAAGCATGATGTGTATAGTGTTGACGTGACAGTGGGATGGCAGATCTGAAGCTCCAAACCGCGCAAAGGGTAGTTAGCAACTGATGTTTGCTTTAAAATAATAACTAAGATTTGGTATGGACAAGAAAGTACAATGAACAAGTGACAAAGAAATGCAATTCTGTTGTCTATCTATATGTCGTGACATGCATTTGGAAACTCAAGTGGGATCTTTAGCTAACCAACTAAATGTGTATGTTAACTAATATCAGTATCATATCACAATCATATCTAAAAAACTAAGCTTTGGGATTATGATTGTTGTGTCGTTTAGCTTGAAGGGTGGAGTACTTCTAGTACGACAGAAAGTACCTACACAGATCATAGTAGAGTAGATAAAAGGGGAAAACCCTAAGCATCAACAGTAAAATCAGAAAAGTGGAACTAGCTGGACTATATGGGCTTGTATTGCCGGTATGACAAGAAAGGGTTCGGAAAGGCTTCAGCCCTAAAAGAGGCAACTCTATTCAACTGAAGGCACAATACTGTTACTATTAGTCTAGACTATCAAAGACGACATAGCTCCCAACATTTCCCGGATATTATGGCAGACCATCTAGAATTGTTGTAAGCATCCATCTGAAGCTACCCAATAGGCCTGTCGACTGCAAATGTCCCTCTCCACTTCCTGACAAGGAACATATTGTACTACTCCCTCCGTTCTTAAATATAAGTCTCTTAGATATTCGAATGAGGACTACATACGGAGCAAAATGAGAGAATGTATACTCTAAAATATGTCTATATACATCTGTATGTAGTTCTTATTGGAATATCTAAAAAGACTTACATTTTACAAAAAAGGCTTTCACCCCGCTTTGTAAATAAAGCAACGATGAACAACACCCGGTACAAATGCACGCCACCACAACAAACGCATGCACCCAAGGCAGTTTAGGAACTGAGGAAGTAATATACTTATTAAGAAGAACAGAAGAGGAACATGATAACAAAGAGCAAGCAGATTTCTCTACTTTTTTCTCTACTCTTATACTCTTATCTCCATCTCTCTATCTCTACCCTCTACTCTTATAAAAAGAAGAGTTGGTGATGATGGTGTGCCTGCCATCCTGCAATATAGTCCGTCCGATCTAAATCTAACGGATAGGAAGGAAACTATGACAATTTACCCGCACTCCTCTCCACATTTGCAGATAAGGCCTTCCCTCGTTCATCCTTTTCTCCCACAAGGTAAACTACTCATACAAATGCATCTTGATGTTCCGTGCAACGCATAGGCATCTTGCTAGTTAGATAATACAATGTGTGTTGCCCGCCCATGATGAACCAGAGCGCAGAGAGAAATGCAAATCCCTGTTGTCCCTCTATATGTGGCGCCAGTGGCGGAGCTACATAAGAACAAAACAACGCCATGGCCTGCCCAGCCCTAGTCCATTATACAAAGGAGTGAAGGTAAATTTGTACCAAAGTTTGGGATCCCCTGTAGCTTAAGCCATCTGACCCGCCTAATATTTTAACTGTAGCTGCGCCAGTGTGTGGCGCACATGCTTCGGAATGAATATAGGAACATTAGGTGACCAATTAAACATTCTCTGTTTTAGTAATATGAGCATCATATCAGATTCGTATTTCAACAACTAAGCCTTGGAATTATGAGTGGAATGTTGTTTCACCTGATGGGTTGAGGTATTGAGGAGCAGTGCTAGCACGACACGAAGCACCTACGATGATGGTAGTGAATATAAAGGGGCAAAACCATAAGCTTTACGAGTATTGTGACCGTGCGATGGTGGATCTGAAGGTGCTAACCGGAAAAAGGCTACTTCACAACCAATGTTTGCTTTCAGCTAGCTAGTACGATTTGGTACGGACAAGAAAAGTACGGTAAATAAGTTATATCTATTTTCCGGGTGAGATCAATAACTTAAGCAGATATGAAAGAGTCCCACCTCTCTTGCGACACCGTGTAGGCCCATGCTGATACGTTGAGGGTGCTGTGTGTGCGATGGCTGTGGGCAGGTTGAGGAGCAACTAATTGTGGTTCTGGTCGGGGTGAAGATACCCCGAACAAAACCCTCAAAGGATTACTTTACATAGTAACAAGGGACGGTTAATTTCAGCACACTATATAAATATTTCCTTACCAAATTCCACTTACCAGAGGCGCTTCACTCCCGGGCAATGGCGCCAGAAAAGAGTCTTGATGACCCACAAGTATAGGGGATCTATCATAATCCTTTCAATAAGTAAGAGTGTCGAACCCAATGAGAAGCAGAAGGAAAGGATAAGTGGTTTTCAGCAAGGTATTCTCTGCAAGCACTGAAATTATCGGTAACCGATAGTTTTGTGATAGGATAAATCGTAACGGGTGACAAATAATAAAAGTAACTAAGGTTCAGCAAGGTGGCCCAATCCTTTTTGTAGAAAAGGACAAGCATGGACGAACTCTTAACTGAAGGAAAGCGCTCCCGAGGACACTTGGGAATTGTTGTCAAGTTAGTTTTCATCATGCTCATATGATTCGCGTTCGTTACTTTGATAATTTGATATGTGGGTGGACCGGTGCTTGGGTGCTGCCCTTCCTTGAACAAGCTTCCCACTTATGATTAACCCCTCTCGTAAGCATCCGCAACTATGAAAGAAGAATTAAGGTAAACCTAACCATAGCATGAAACATATGGATCCAAATCATCCCCTTACGAAGCATCGCATAAACTAGGGTTTAAACTTCTGTCACTCTAGCAACCCATCATCTAATTATTACTTCCGAATGCCTCCCCCTTGGACCAAACAATGGTGAAGTGTCATGTAGTCGACATTCACATAACACTACTATAGGAAAGACAACATACATCTCATCAAAATACCGAACGAATACCAAATTCACATGATTACTTATAACAAGACTTCTCCCGTGTCCTCAGGAACAAACGTAACTACCCACAAAGCATAGTCATGATCAAGGTTAGAGGAGTATTAATTATCATTAAGGATCTGAAAATATAATATTCCATCGGATAAACCAACTAGCATCAAATACACGGAGTAATCAACACTACTAGCAACACATAGGTACCAATCTGAGGTTTTGGGACCAAGATCGAATACAAGAGATGAAATAGGGTTTGAGAGGAGATGGTGCTGGTGAAGATGTTGATGGAGATTGACCCCCACTCGATGAGAAGATCGATGGTGATGATGATGGCAATGATTTCTCCCTCCGGGAGGGATGTTTCCCTGGCACAACAGCCCTGCCGGATCCCAATATTGGTTCCGCCCAAGTTCCGCCTCGAGACGGCGAAGCTTCGTCCCGAAAGCTTTTGTATGATTTTTTCCAAACTAAAAGACACCATATAGCAGAAGATGGGCACTGGAGGCCTGTCAGGGGGCCCGCAAGGTCGGAGGGTGCGCCCAGGGGGGTTGGGCGCGCCCTCCACCCTTGTGGCTGGCTGGTCCCCCCTCTGGTACTTTCTTGACCCAATATTTTTTATATATTCTGAAAATAATCTCCGTGAAGTTTGAGGATTTTTGGAGTTGTGCAGAATAGGTCTCTAATATTTTCTCATTTTCTGGTCTAGAATTCCAGCTGCCGACATTCTTCCTCTTGATGTAAACCTTGCAAAATAAGAGAGAATAGCCATAACTATTGTGATATAGTGTGTACTAACAGCCCCTAATGCAATAAATATTGTCATAAAAGCATGATGCAAAATGGATGTATCATGCACCCCTCCGTGATGGTGTCTAGATTGGATCTAGTGGTTCTGGACTCTGCGGCAGCTGGAATAAAACTTCATCGACTCCCCTAGGGTTTTTGGAATATTGGGGTATTTATAGAGCAAAGAGTCGGTGCGGGGGAGTCCCGAGGTGGGCACAACACACCTGGGCGCGCCTGGGCCCCCAGGCGTGCCCTGGTGGTTTGTGCTCCCCTTGGAGCACCCCCTAGGTGCTTCTTTGGCCCATTGGGTGTCTTCTGGTCCATAAAAAATCTCCGTGAAGTTTCACTGCTTTTGGACTCCGTTTGGTACTGATATTCTGCGATGTAAAAAACATGCAAAAAACAGCAACTGGCACTTGGCACTATTTCAATACGTTAGTACCAAAACAATGATATAGAATGGCCCTGAATTCCAAGTCCCCCTTGACTTCTACGTCGACATAATACAGTCCACCTAGCCAGTCGATATTTCTTTGATTCATTATCGCACTGCCAAAAAAACCTAGATCTAAAGTAATCAAGACACTGAAGAACCCCTTTCGGTAGATGGAAGAATGACAACATATATGAAGCCATGTTGCTTAGGATGGAATTGATCAAGATCAACCGCCCCCCCATATGAAAAGAGTTTGGCTTTCCAACTGGCAAGCCGTTTCTCAAGTCTCTCTTCCACGTGCTTCCACTCAGCGATAGTTAAATGCTGATAGTGTATGGGAATACCCAGATACCGAATCGGGAACTGCCTGAGCTGGCATCCAAAAATGTCATTATACTTAGGTGCATGTTCTTCAGCATCCCCGAAGCAAAAAAGTTCGCTCTTATGAAAATTAATCTTGAGGCCAGAAAGTTCGTCAAATGCACATAAAAGCAGCTTGAGATTTCTTGCTTTATCTAGATCACGATCCAAGAAAAGTATCATATCATACGCATACTGTAGGATAGCTAAACCCTCTTCTACCAAATGAGGAATGACGCCGCTAACTTGACCGGCCACCTTAGCCCGCTGAACAAGGGTAGCTAGCATGTCAGCCACAATGTTAAACAAAATGTGTGATGCGGGGTCTCCTTGGCGAAGCCCCTTACTTGTCTAAAAATAGTTGCCAAACTCATCGTTAACTTTGATGGCCACACTACCTCCAGAAACAAAACTCTCAACCCATTGACACCATTTCAGTGAAAACCCCTTCATGCGTAAAGTTTTCAACAGAAAGGGCCATTTAACTTTATCATAGGCTTTTTTGAAATCTATTTTAAATATTACTCCATTCAACTTTTTGCGGTGAAGCTCATGTACCGTTTCATGCAGCACAACCACACCATCTAGTATGTTGCGTCCTTGCATGAATGCTGTTTGAGTGGGCTTGACGACATGGTCAGCCACCCCGTTCAACCGGTTAGTTGCGACCTTCGTAAAGAATTTGAAGCTTACATTGAGAAGGCAAATCAGTCCATATTGTTGAATACGACTAGCCTCCTTAATCTTAGGCAGTAGGATAATCTCCCCAAAGTTTAAGCGAGAAATATCAAGGTCTTCGGTATGCAGTTGGTTAAACAACTGAATCAAGTCCGCCTTGATCACGTCCCAAAAGTACTGATAAAACTCTGTCGGAAAACCATCCAGTCCCGGAGCCTTGTTGTGTTCCATTTGAATCACCGCGGTTCGAATTTCCTCTTCAGAAAATGGAGGTTAAGAATCCATTTTCCACTTCCAAAACTTGAGGGATGTCATGAGTGATAGACTCGTCCAGCTCAAAATGTGTTTCAGTGGAAGGGCCAAAAAGCTCTTTGTAGTATTTAGTAATAAAGTCTCCGAGCGGTGCTTCCCCCTCAATACGGCCTTCCTCCTGGTCAAGGGAAAGATACGTTTCTTTCTATGTCTGCCATTGGCTAGCATCACCTTGAACGAGCGAAACAGCCTTGCAACGTTGGTACCATTTAATCTCTTCCTCACGAAGCAAGCATGCAATCTGCTCATTAAGATGGATATTTTGCTCAATCTCAGCAGCAAAAAGAGGCCTCACCTCCGCAATTTTATTGAGGGTATCGATTAAAGTAGAAAGCCGCAACTTTTCTTTTTTGTAAATGTCAGTAGTGTGTTGAGCCCATCCACGAAGGAATCGGTGCAAGGCGCGAATTTGATTGTTCCATCGTTGAATGGGTGTGTTGCCGCGAGGTTGACGCACCCACACTTTCTTGACCATGTCCAGGAATCCCTCTCTAGTGAGCCATCCCAATTCAAATTTAAACTGATGACAGTTAGAACTTGGAGGTGTTTCTCCAAAATCGTTTAGCAATGGAGCTTGATCCGATAAGGCCTCAATCCTTTCTAGTGCCTGTACCAAGGCTAGGGGATATTTGTGATCCCAGTTGGTGGTAACCAGCACCCGGTCAAGTTTTTAGAAAGTTGGAACTGATCAGTTATTGGCCCAGGTATACTGACGGCCAGACGTAGTGAGCTCCCGCAGATCTAGGCTGTCAATAACAACATTGAATAGGAAAGGCCACCTAGTATCAAACCGGTCATTGTTTTCTTCCTGCT
>NC_057800.1:2540665-2550229 GCF_018294505.1 Triticum aestivum
CCCCCCCCCCCCCGATTAACATGGGATGGGGATTGTCTCGGCAGGTATTAACAAGTTCCTTTAGAAAAGCAGACTTAAACTCGTCTGAGCGGCACCATATACAGCCGCCAGGCTCCAAAGGAAATTGTCGGACTTGTTTCAAAGGTGAAATTTGATATGATATCCCCCCTTTGACGTGGACAAAAGTTCCAAGTACGTGGAATGGATGCCTAGCAAGATTCCACCGGACCTCCCAAACGGTGGAAAGCAAGTCTTTCCGCTTTAAGTTGAGACTGAAGCAGTTGAAATGATTGAGGCAGCGACTGCACAGAGGTTGTCTCACAACGGCTTGTGAGTAGCTTCAACTGACAGTCTTCATCAAGACAGGACCTTGGGGTCATCTCGCTCTCTTCAAGATGGTTTGGCTCACTATCTTCCGTAAAGTTCTGCCTGGCATAAGAGATACGACTCTGAAAGAGAAACAAGAACACAAGTATCAGGTTTCGCAATTATATAAACAAATAAATGGATCTGTTCTGCATAAGGAACATGTTTTTACAACTACAATTTAAAGCTGGTAGTTGTTGCAAACATCCAATCAGATGTAAACACCAAATGCCATTCATAATCGTAACCACATGAAAAGTGGTCAAGATCACGTGTTGGGAAGTCTCGTTTACCCGACTCAGTAATAGCCACAAAGTCCAATGCATGATCCTTTACACAATCGGCGATATGTTTGTGTTTGGCCAAGTCACCAAGACCTCCTCTATTCCAAAACATGCCTCTCATGATGAACCATATTTTTTTATTAGAGGCCTTTGCCCTCTTAGATGGGCGCCCTCTTTTCTTCGCTGGGTTAGATTTGTTCTTTCGTACCGACGCGACCAGCTCACATAGCATCGTGTCACGTACAGTATCATCCAAGTCTACCTCTATTGTGTCTTTAACCAGATGGGAGAGAAGCTTGCCTTCATTGTTGGCATCAGCTTCCTCATCCTCCTCGTCTGACAAAGAGGTTCCACGAACTTTGACAACTTAGGAGAAACCGTAAGCCGGTCGAACTCCACTTGTTTAAGCGTCGTAACAGAAAAATCTACTTATTTCTCGCTACGTCCTAATGAAACTCCAAGGCTAGTAATATTTGAAGATACTTTGGAATTATCAAAAGAAAAAAAAGATTGACGAGAAGAGGTATCTACAAAGTTGAGGTTGCGGGCCGCCACCCGACGCATGGCCTTCACCAGCGAGTCCTCGTCGGTGGCTGTTGTACCATCAGCACCAATGGCGTGCCGACCGCTGCGCCTCAGCGATGGTGGAGTGAGGCCGGCAACATTGGCAGTTCCGGTCCCGAGTTGTGGAATAGATAGGCGCGGCGATGATGAAGAAGACCGTGAGGGTTGCATGTCATCCTCCGGCTCCGCAAGTTCCCTAGATGCAGACACCCCTCCCGGCGTCGAAGGCGTAGAGGACAAAGCTCACAGCTCCGCCATGGCCGACTCATGGTCAGCCTTAACGGACGGGGAGAAGATCACTCCCCGCCTGGAAGGTGAAGCAGGTGCCGGCGACGGTGGCGCCGAAGCTGCGCGCACAGGTGCCAACTCCTCATGCTGAGTCCGCTCCTAGGCACCCTCTTCGAGGTGCGGCGGTGCGGCTAACTGCGTCGGAGTCGGCGGCTTGGAAGTCTATGGCGCCGTCGTCGTCAGTAGAGACGGCGCATTGATCACCGGGGCTGCCATAGAGAACATGCCGAAGGTGTCATGGCCGACGGTGGAGATCCCTGTAGTGACATAGGAACTACCTTGGAATGCATACGTTGATTAGGGTTAGGTGGTGTGACATTGATGAAGATCTTATCCGGTGTTGAAGACCCCCCGGAGAGAGGCGAGGCCGAGCTCAACTGCATAGGCACCACTCCACCCGAGGTAGTAGGAACCAAAGAGCCGTTGGACGATGAAGTAGGTTTGGGCCTATTACTTGGATCGTTGTCCCTCGTTGTATCCTCCCTGTCATGTCCTTTGTCGCCCCTGGATCATCTCCGTGCTCCCACACACGAGGCACGAAATCAGCATCAACACGGAAATCTAGTTTCTCCAGGTTGTACCGTAGCTCATACCCCTTCCTTTGAACAACCACATCAGAAGAAAGAAAATCCACTGTGCTCCTCTTGAAAGCATCGAGGTTCAGCACCGCTACCTGAATACGAACAATTCCTCTTCGACGCAAACAGAGAAGGTCAACATCCAGAGTCTTGCCAATCACCGAGCCAACCGCCTGAAGACCCAAGAAGTGACGGAGAGCATGAGGCACCCCATGCACATGCACCCAGATAGGAAGCAGCTCGAATCGATGTGGTATCTCCTCCGACCTCCAGGGCTTGAACTCAATAGTAACATTGTGAGACTTGATGAAAACTGCAAACCCAGTCACCCTCTGAAGAACTTCCTCGTTTGGGAAGGACATGAGAAAAGCATCCTGGCCATGCGGTATAGCCTCCCAAGTCCATTGCTGCTGACACTGAGCTATCTTAGCAACCTCTGCCTCCATAATATTGGGACTGATAGAGCCGCCAGAAATTGATACCAATGCTATTGGCGAATCCTTTGGTGAGAGATCCGCCCTCAGATATTGTCGGGCATCTGAAAGAAAGCCATATTTTCAGTTCCATATCCGCAAAGCATCAACCCCGGCTTCGGCATTTTGAGAGTAGGACACCGGCGCATGGTCATTGGGTGATTATACTTGTTGCAAATGAAACAGTATTGTTGTGTCTCGTAGTCGTCAGAATAGTTTGCAATATTGTAATATTGTCAAATGAAGATCCCAATTACTCCATGTACAGAAGTTTTTGATGTTTGCTACAGAAAAAGAAAGCAGCACAATGAGTAAAATGAAAATCAGTCCATGAAAGTGCAGAGCTTAAGCTCTATTCAGCAGATGAAAATAGTAGTACGAGCTCTGGGCCGGCTAAAGTAAACATTCGACCTCTCTTGACGAACTCAGGGGTGGGCTCGACGGTCTCGACGGGGTGGGCAGGAGCGCGAGCCTCCGGCGCACGGTGGCGTCGCGCACCTCCTCGAGGATCTCGGGCACATTGACTAGCCGGCCCGTGGTGGAGGCGAGAGCGGCGCTGCCAAAGGTGATGGCTTTGGCGTCGACGACGGCCACAACCAGGCCGCTCGAGTTGGGGCATCTACGCACGATCTAGCTCACCGCCTGCGCAAACGACTCCTTCGCCACCATCTCCTGCCGTGCCGTCACAGCCTCGCCCAACGCCACGGGGGTCGGAGCGGCGGTGCTGGGGGGAGGCGGGAAGGCCGCGTAGCCGGCCGCCAGGCCGAGGGCTGGCCACGTTCCTTCCATCGACGCTACGAGGGAGGGGGTGGGCGCGAGCAAGAGACACGGCGGGAGGAAGAAGAAGAAGAAATTTTTGGATTGAAAGAGGGGAGATTCGGGAGGCAGGCAAGGGAGGCAGGGGAGCTGCGCGAGGCAAAAGGGAGTAGCGGAGGAGGCAGCTGCGGCGGCGGCGACGGACGCGCGGGAGAGCAGGGGAGCAGGGCGGCGCAGGGGAGCTCCGGTGTCGATGCGCCTGTGTCAGAGCTGCGGAGCATCGACTGAAGAAGACGAGGAGTGCGGGTTGTGTCAGGAGTTTGGGGAGGAGTTTTCTGTAAAATCGCCTTGGAGACAACTTTTCCTGGACGGAGGGAGTAGTAGACTTATAATCTTCCCTGTAGAATAATTGCTTTTGTAAGCTAAAGGAGTTAGACTGAAATGTAGTAAGCTAATTTGTTGCTCCCAAATGCTTTGACGATTATAGCTGAAATGTAGTTTACACAAATACTTTAACTATCCAGCCCAAATGCGTTGCAAGACCTATGTATGTCTACAAACTGATTATAATTTTTTTGTAGGTTTTGGTCACCCTTCGGTTCAGCTTCTTGCACGTATCCAATGAAAATAGCATATCCAGTAACCTGACCCTTACAAAAAAGTTTAGTTTGTTCATAACTCATTAATTTAATCAGCAAATATTATGGTAATAAATTGATTTGGTACATGAAGGAACAAAGGAGATTAAACACTAGGTTGTGTGGATGTGGACCAACAAAGATGATTTCATTCCTGTAGTTGATGTGGAGTTCATCAAGTGGTAGCCTAATGTGATTTATTCTCGATATACATGGCAGCTGACTCTTCTATTTCATAGCATAGATATTCTGCTGTACACTGCAGTACATTGCTTCTGTCAAATTGAAAAACAAATAGGTTTTAATAAGAAATAATTCCAGTGACACTAGTAGAAAACAGGGCTTTGGTCCAGGCCGGGTCAGCCCATTAGTCCTGGTTCAGTCCAGAATCAGGACCAATGTGGGCATTGGTCCCGGTTCGTGAGCCCAGGGGGCCGGCCGGGCCACGTGGGCCATTGGTCCCGGTTCATCTGGACCTTTTGGTCCCAGTTGGTGGGATGAACCGGGACCAATGGGCCTCGCTCCTGGCCCACCACCATTGGTCCCGGTTGGTGGCTTGAACCGGGACAACAGGCTCCCCTTTAGTCCCGGATCATGTCACCAACCAGGACCAATGAGGTGCCTATATATACCCCTCGCTCGCGAGCAGAGCACCCCAGTGCTCTATTTTTCTCTGGCTGAGCGGGAGAGGGCTTGGTGGTGCTCTAGCTCACCTCCTATGCACACAAGGTGTTCGATGGAATGCCCGAGCCACACTACTTAAGCTTTCTCCTCTCCAAGCTCGACCTCCAAGCTCCATTTTCCATAATATTTGTCTAGGTTTAGCGGTGTGTCACGCCCCGTCCCCGTCTTCACCGCCGTCGATCACTCGCGCCGAGCTCATCGGCGGCACCACCGTGGTGAGCCTCTTGTTTTATCTTCTTTCTGAAAGGAAAAATATTCTTACTTGTATGTTTACATAGATACTTGTATTATTTTCTTACTTTTATCATTGCATCTTATATAGTACGATGGTTTTGGTATCCGCCCCCGTCGGCCCTCGTCCTGTCTATGATTCGGATGTGGTATATATATTATCTTTATAACTATTGGTTCATTTATTGTTTATGAAAATTATGCCGACCAACGTGACATAGATTTTATTTATGTAGGATGTATGTGAATCAGAAATGCCAACCGACCCTATTGTCGAGAGGTTAAATTTAGTTGAAGAAGAAAACAATTTGTTGAAGGAAAAAATAAAAAAATTGAGGACGAGAAGATGATATTGGAGTTGCATGTTGCGGATGTCGTTGATGATCACAAGATCAAGATGGATGCAATGCGCTTGAAGATTAGAAAGATTAGAAAATATGCCATTCATACCGAGGCTTGGTATCATTATGCCGTTGGATCAATTGTTACCTTGGTTGCGATTATGATCACATTTGTTTTCGCATTGAAATGTTTTACATAGTTTCAATGTTTAATTAATTAGATGCTCTAGAGAGCTATATGTTGTTAGATGAGAACTATGTATGCACTTTGGTTTTAATATGATGATGAACTTCTATTAATTTGGACACTTAATTATATATAATGCACGCAGATGAACCAGCAATGGATGTACGGTGACAGACACACCCGCGAGTACATTAAGGGCGTGCATGAGTTTCTCGATGCGGCTGAGGCAAACAAGCAGAATGGTTTTATGTGTTGTCCATGCACTGAATGTGGGAATATGAGGTCTTACTCTAACCGGAAAATCCTTCACTCCCACCTGATTTACAAGGGTTTCATGCCACACTATAATGTTTGGACGAGGCACGGAGAAATAGGGGTTATGATGGAAGAGGCGAAGAAGAAGAGTACGATGACAACTATGTGCCCCCTGAATACGGTGATGCTGCAACGGGGGGAGCTGGTGAAGATCAAGAGGAACCAGACGATGTGCCCAATGATGCTGCAACGGGTGAAGCTGCTGAAGATCAAGAGGAACCAGACGATGTGCCCGATGATGATGATCTTCGTCGGGTCATTGTCGATGCAAGGACGCAATGCGAAAGTCAAAAGGAGAAGCTGAAGTTCGATCGCATGTTAGAGGATCACAAAAAAGGGTTATACCCCAATTGCGAAGATGGCAACACAAAGCTTGGTACCGTACTGGAATTGCTGCAGTGGAAGGCAGAGAATGTTGTGGCTGACAAAGGATTTGAGAAGCTACTGAAAATATTGAAGAAGAAGCTTCCAAAGGATAACGAATTGCCCGACAGTACATACGCAGCAAAGAAGGTCGTATTCCCTCTAGGATTGGAGGTGGAGAAGATACATGCATGCCCTAATGACTTGCATCCTGTACCGCGGTGCATACAAGGATCTGAACGCATGCCCGGTATGGGGCGCATTGCGGTATAACATCAGACGAGATGACCCTGGTGATGTTGACGGTGAGCCCCCCAGGAAGAGGGTTCCTGCGAAGGTGATGTGGTATGCTCCTATAATACCACGGTTGAAACGCCTATTCATAAACGAAGAGCATGCCAAGTTGATGCGATGGCACAATGAGAACCAAAGAAAGATGGGAAGTTGAGAGCACCCGCTGATGGGTCGCAGTGTAGAAAAATCGAGAGAAAGTACTGGGATGAGTTTGCAAAGGACCCAAGGAATGTATGGTTTGCTTTAAGCGCGGATGGCATTAAACCTTTCGGGGAGCAGAGCAGCAATCACAGCACCTGGCCCGTGACTCTATGTATGTATAACCTTCCTCCTTGGATGTGCATGAAGCGGAAGTTCATTATGACGGCAGTTCTCATCCAAGGCCCTAAGCAACCCGGCAACGAAATTGATGTGTACCTAAGGCCATTAGTTGAAGAACTTTTACAGCTGTGGAATGGAAACGGTGTACGTACGTGGGATGATCACAGACAGGAGGAATTTAACCTTAAGGCGTTGCTATTCGTGACCATCAACGATTGGCCCGCTCTCAGTAACCTTTCAGGATACACAAACAAAGGATACCACGCATGCACGCACTGTTTAGATGACATTGAAAGTATATACCTGGACAAATGCAGGAAGAATGTGTACCTGGGCCATCGTCGATTTCTTCCAACCAACCATCAATGTCGAAAGAAAGGCAAGCATTTCAAAGGCGAGGCAGATCACCGGAAGAAGCCCGCCATGCGCACCGGTGATCACGTGCTTGCTATGGTCAATGATTTACACTACGTAATCTTTGGAAAGGGTCCCGGTGGACTAGCTGTTCCGAATGACGCTGAGGAACACGCACCCATGTGGAAGAAGAAATCTATATTTTAGGACCTACCCTACTGGAAAGACCTAGAGGTCTGCTCCTCAATCGACATGATGCACGTGACGAAGAACCTTTGCATGAACCTGCTAGGCTTCTTGGGCGTGTATGGGAAGACAAAAGATACACCTGAGGCACGGGAGGACCTGCAACGTTTGCACGAAAAAGACGGCATGCCTCCGAAGCAGTATAAAGGTCCTGCTAGCTGCGCTCTTACGAAAGAAGAGAAAGAAATCTTCTTTGAGTGCCTGCTCAGTATGAAGGTCACGATTGGCTTCTCGTCGAATATAAAGGGAATAATAAATATGCCAGAGAAAAAGTTTCAGAACCTAAATTCTCATGACTGCCACATGATTATGACGCAACTGCTTCCGGTTGCATTGAGGGGGCTTCTACCGGAAAACGTCCGATTAGCCATTGTGAAGCTATGTGCATTTCCTCAATGCAATCTCACAAAAGGTGATTGATCCAGAAATCGTACCAAGGCTAAGGAGTGATGTGGCGCAATGTCTTGTCAGTTTCGAGCTGGTGTTCCCACCATCCTCCTTCAATATCATGACGCACGTCCTAGTTCATTTAGTCGACGAGATTGTCATCCTGGGGCCCGTATTTCTACACAATATGTTCCCCTTTGAGAGGTTCATGGGAGTCCTAAAGAAATATGTTCGTAACCGCGCTAGGCCAGAAGGAAGCATCTCCATGGGCCATCAAACAGAGGATGTTATCGGGTTTTGTGTTGACTTCATTCCTGGCCTTAAGAAGATAGGTCTCCCTAAATCGCAGTATGAGGGGAGACTGACAGGAAAAGGCACTCTTGGAAGAGACTCAATAATATGCAGGGACGGATATTCTTCGTCTCAAGCAAACTACACAGTTCTACAGAACTCTACCTTGGTGACCCCGTATGTCGATGAACACAAGAGCAGTCTGCGCTCCAAACAACCGGAGCAGTGCGACGACTGGATTACATGTGAACACATCAGGACTTTTAGCAGTTGATTGGAAACACGTCTCAGAGGTGACAACACTGTTTGTGATGAGTTGTACTTGTTGTCCAAGGGACCATCTTTGACTGTATTGACTTACAAAGGATACGAGATAAATGGGAATACATTTTACACGATCGCCCAAGATCAAAAGAGCACCAACCAAAACAGTGGTGTCCGCTTTGATGCAGCAACCGAGAGCGGAAAGGACACATATTATGGTTACATAGTGGACATATGGGAACTTGACTACGGACCTGATTTTAAGGTCCCTTTGTTTAAGTGCAAATGGGTCAATCTGTTAGGCGGCGGGGTACAGGTAGACCCACAGTACGGAATGATAACAGTGGATCTGAAAAATCTTGGGTACACTAACGAACCGTTCGTCCTAGCCAATGATGTGGCACAGGTTATCTATGTGAAGGACATGTTTACCAAACCGAGAAAAAGAAAAGATAAGGAAGCGAATACATCATACGATGAGCCAAAGCGCCACATAGTTCTTTCAGGAAAAAGGGACATCCTGGGAGTGGACGGCAAGACAGACATGTCAGAAGATTATGAAAAGTTTCATGAAATTCCTCCCTTCAATGTCAAGCCTGACCCAAGGATCCTGATAAACAATGAAGATTATCCATGGTTGTGGCGCAATAAGCAAAATACACAAGCGAAGAAAAAGTGAAGACTTCCTCCCGGAACTATTATGATGATACCATGCCAACTTTGTAACACACGAACATGCTACCATTGTCCGTTTTGTACATGCACATGCTATGTGGGTGAAATTATGATACCATGCCAACTTTCAACTTTTTCAGAGTTCATTTGAAATGCTTTCATGTCTTATGGTTCGGCCCTCGTAATACCATGACCATTAGTCCCTGGCCCATGCCAACTTTCAACTTTCAACTTTCTCAAACTAATGGCACTAACAGAAAGTTTATAATTTTGCTCCTCGCCCCTGGCCCATGACCATTAGTCGTGGTTTGTGCCACAAACCGGGACTAAAGGGTTGGTCCTCATTGCGAGCAGAGTTTAGTCCCACCTCGCCAACCGAAGGGGGCTCACACCGGTTTATAAGCCCTTCCCTCTCTGCCTTGTTGAGCTCCTCTCAAAGTGAAAATAGATGGCCTAATAGAGAAAAGTTTAACCTAAATTCATAGTGAATTTCTCTGAAATTCATAGAAATTTACTAGGAATTTAGGTTGAATTTTCTCTATAAGCGCATCTATTCTCATTTTTTAGCAAGTTAATCACAAACTTGTGATTCAAACAATTTTCAAAGAATTCAAATTTTAACTATTCAAATTTGAAAACTAATGGCACTAACAGAAAGTTTATA
>NC_057800.1:2550316-2550889 GCF_018294505.1 Triticum aestivum
CAAAAGAAAATAAATAATGCAGAAAACAAAACAAAAAAACTGGAAAAATAGCAACAATAAGTATTTTGTTGTAAGTAGAAACAAAATAAAATAAATAAAGCAACAAAGAAAACAAAAAAAACAAAAAAAGTGTTTTCAAATTTGAAAACTAATGGCATTAACAAAACGTTTATAATTTTTTTGAAACTAAAAGCATAAAGAATTAAAAAATAAATCAAAAAATAAAAGAAAATAAATAAAGCAACAAAAAACAAAAAAATGCCACCTACTAGGCCCCCACGGCCTGAATACGACTAGAAACCCATCCAAGGGCCAGGATTCAGGCCCGCAGGAGGCCCAGTAGGCCCACAGGCATAGCAGTGACAATTAGGCCAGTAAGCCTGCAATGGAGAGGAGCTTGAGAGGGGTGCGGCAGTGGGGCTTATAAACCACTGCGCACCCCTCTCAACTAGCAAGGTGGGACCAAACTTTCGACGCAGCAGCCGCACAAGGCCTTTGGTCCCGGTTGGTGCCACCAACCGAGACCAAAGGCCGCCGCTTCCCGCCCTTTGGGCTGCTGAAAAGAGGCGTTTG
>NC_057800.1:2551431-2553400 GCF_018294505.1 Triticum aestivum
GAACCGCCCCCGATCTCGCCGTCGTCCCCGAGCCCTCCTCCCAGAGCCCGTGCCGCCCTCGCCGATGCCCTCGCCGCCGCCCTCGCCGATGCCCTCGCCGTCGCCCTCGCCAGTCAACCTTGCTGCTGTGAGCCGCCGCCACCTGTTTATCATTTTTTTATTTTTTTGTACGTATATATAATGTATATATGTATGTGGCTATATGTATGTATAGATGTTCATATATGTGTATTATTTTTTTGTTCAGAGCATTTTTTGTTCATATATGTATTTTTTTGTTTATGTGTATTATTTTTTTGTTCATAGCATTTTTTTGTTCATATTTTTTTCATAGCATTATTTCCATGTATATATGTATGTGGCTATGTATGTATAGATGGATAGCATTTTTCCATGTATTCATGTCATTGTCGATATACCCCCTCCCAGTTAACTTCGACAGGAGGGGGGGTCGATATAAACCTCCCCGATAACTTCGACATGAGGGGGGGTCAATATACCCCCTCCCTGATAACTTCGACATGAGGGGGGGTCGAGAACTAGTTTAGGGGGTCGAGGGTTGAGAACTAGTTTAGGGGGTCGAGGGAAGAAGGGGAAGAAGAGGGAGAAGAAGAGGGAGAAGAAGAGGAGAGGAAGAAGAGGAAGTCTTCTCCTCTATTCTTTCTTCTCTTCTTTTTTCTTCTTCTTCCTATATGTATTAGTTATTTTTGTTTAGGTTGTTAATTAGTAGATATTAATTTTGTTCATATATGTATGGATGCATGTGATATGTATGTATGTATGCATGTATTGGGTATGTCGTTGTCGATATACCCCCTACCCAATAACTTCGACATGAGGGGTCGAGAGGGGGTCTAGGGTCGTCGAGGGTTCGAGGGGTCGAGGGGTCCAGTGTTGTCGAGGGTTCGAGGGGTCGAGGATCACCGAGGGGTCGAGAGAGGTTTCCTAGTGTCAAAGTATTGAAGAAATCCATGGCTTCATCATTAGCCGGAAGTAACCAGGGCATCACAAAGTCCTCCAAAGTTATTTTGGAATGGTGTCCCGGATAGGATAATTTGCCTTTTTGTATGAATTTCAGCAAAGGCCTTCCAAACAATGATATTTGGAAGGTTCTTGCTGAACTTTGTACCAAAAAGTGAATTATCTTATCTGGGACTCCGTTCCAAAATAACTTTGGAGAGCTTCGTACCATCATGCACCTGTTACTTTCGCCTAATGATGAAGACATGGTTTTGTTGAATTCTTTGACACTAGGCAACCTCCCGACCCCTCGAACATGAGAGGAAGAAGAGGATAAAAAAAGAAGAGGAAGAACCAAAAAAAGAGGAGAAGAAAGAATAGAGGAGTTCTTCTCCTCTTTTTTTTCTTCTTCTTCCTCTTTATTTTATCGGGAACGAGGGACGTCGAGGGTCGCCGAGCGGTAGAGGAGAAACCCTAAATAGAAAGTATCGTCGGTGTGAGATACATGTACCATCGGTGTCGGACACTACATCCACGTCCCACAAGTGGCGCGGGCTTCGACGCCCACGTCACTTGTGGGACGTGGATATAGTGTCCGACACCGACGGCCACATGTATCTCACACCCACGATACTTGCTATTTAGAGGGTCAGGGTCAGGGTCGTCGAACGATAGAGGAAACCCTAAATAGAAAGTATCGTCGGTGTGAGATACATGTGGCCACATGTATCTCACACCAACGATACTTGCTATTTAGGGTTTCCTCTACCGTTCGGCGACCCTGACACTCGACGACCCTGACACTCGACGATCCTCTTTTTTCTTCTTCTTCTCTTCTTCTCTTTTTTTTCTTCTTCTTCCTCTTTATTTGATCGGAAACGAGGGTCGTCGAGGGTCAGGGTCGCCGAACGATAGAGGAAACCCTAAATAGAAAGTATCGTCGGTGTGAGATACATGTGGCTGTCGGTGTCGGACACTACATCCACGTCCCACAAGTGGTGCGGGCTTC
>NC_057800.1:2553819-2574962 GCF_018294505.1 Triticum aestivum
ACTTGCTATTTAGGGTTTCCTCTATCGCTCGGTGACCCTCGACGACCCTCGTTCCTGATAAAAAAAAGAGGAAGAAGAAGAAAAAAAGAGGAGAAGAAAGAATAGAGGAGATCTTACTCCTCTATTCTTTCTTCTCTTTTTTTTCTTCTTCCTGTTCTTTTTTATCCTTGAAGCGTTGTTGAGGCCACCCCAAACCCTAGAGAAGCAGCGTCGAGGCCACTAATTAATATTAGTTCTACGTCTTTGCCACTAATATATCCATCTGTCATGTTTGAATAATAATTGCCATGTTGTCAATATTTGTAGAAACTATGGACACCGCCCGAGATGAAGTACAAGAAGAGTTTTTGGGGGACATAATCGCACAAGGAAGTGATGCCATCTGCTCGTTGTTTCTCAACGAGACCGATGGTCTGGAAGCAGCTGATTATGATGGCTCCGGTGACCTAATGCCGGTGCAAGAAGGAGACCGTGAGGACGGCTCCATGACCCAATGCCGGTGCAAGAAGGAGACCGTGATGACGTCTCCGGTGACCGAACCGAGTCCGGCCAGGTGTATATATTAGTTAAGCTTCTGCTGACTAGCTAATTGATGCATTCATTGTTTTGGTATGTACACATATTAATTAAGTCTTTGTTCTTTTTTCTAGCCCTCCGGATCGAGCACAACTTCGGTAAAGAGACGAGGCCCGAAGAAAAAGTTGAGCTCGAATGAAAAGTTTGAGATCATAGCAATCGCGCCCGACGGCCAACCGATTGAACCCCTCCGGACAAAGAGCGCATTTGTTGCTCAGTGCGGGGTTTTGGTTAGGGACAAGATCCCGATCAGCATCCAGCAATGGTTTAAGCCGGCTACAGAAGACCCTGAGGTGTCTTATGTCAATGATATGCAGAAAAATGATCTTTGGACTGAGCTGAAGTCAAATTTCACCCTACTGCCAGAGGATAATCCAGAGAAGCCAGTTAAAGAGCAATTAATAAAGTCTTTTGCTCCTAAGAGGATGGCAGAACTATTCAGGAGGTGGAAGAAAGAGCTGAATAAGTTTGTCAAAAATAATGAGACACCAGAATTCAAGGGCAGATATGACAAGATCAGAGATCACTGGCCCGCATTTGTGGCCCACAAGACATCGGAAAAGAGTAAGAAGATGTCGGTGACAAACAAGCAAAATGCTGCGAAGAAGAAGCATCACCATCGCACGGGGTCAGGTGGCTACCTCGTAGTCCAGCCTAAGTGGGCCAAGACTGAGAATGATCTGGTTGATAAAGGGATCGAACCAGAGACAATTAACTGGCCAGACCGTTGCCGGACTTGGTTCTTCGGGGCTGGCGGAACCTTGAAACCTGTAACAGGGAAGTGCATTTGGACGAACGATCGAATGGACATACCAGTCAGGAAGCTTCAGCACTATATCAAAGCAGCGCAGCAAGGGACGTTCTTTCCATACAGAGAGAACGACGAGCTCACAATGGCCCTCGGGAATCCTGAGCACCAGGACGGACACGAGGCACGCCAGGCTCCATTCCGTGGAAGGTTGGGTTTCCGGACGCAGGCGATTACAAATCCCATGAGAGGAGGAAAAAAGTGCAGCAGACCCAAATGCAGGCGCTGCAAGCAAGGGTACAAGCGATAGAGGAACGAGAAGCAAATCACAACAAATGTACTGCCGAAGCTTCCACAGAAGCTACCCCGCCATCTCAGCAGAAAAGCAGCATGGCTTCCACTGAGCTGCTTCAGCCGGAGCATGCCTTGACGGCTCCTGCCAACTATCCCGTGGATGCTATCACAGAGTCTCAAAATTGCCACCTTATGACGCAATGGATGAATTTGAAGGTCAAGGCGGCTGTTGGCTCTATTTATCCTACTGAACCCGGCGCAACTTTTCACTGCCGGCCGATTCCAGAAGGATATTCTAGGGTGATGGTGGATGAAATAACGGAGGGATTTGAGGACCTCCAGCTTGACCACCCTACCGGTGAAGGGGAGACTAGGCTGGGAACTATTCAGCGTAGAACCCACACTTTCGTGCCTCCTATGCCTGCATCCACATGCCTGTAGAACCTACACTTATGTGCCTGCATCCACATGCCTGTAGAGAGGCTCCACTTCAGCACTAACAGTCTCAACACTAAAAAAAATACTGTAGCACACAAAAAAACCCAAGCCAAGCATAACGAATCTTGATGCCCAAACGGACGGTTGAAGATTAGAGACGGTTCGATGATTTCCATCTCTCCCTCCCTCTTCTACTAGCTTGCTTCCCCTTCCGCAAAGTAAATCTCGAAACCTTCATCACTCCCGCATGCTCTCCTCCTTCCTTCTGCACACAAACACAAACTCGAAATCGAGTTCGCGTCACCGGACAACCGCCACCGCGTCCGCCAACCACACTCAAATCTGACATACAAACAGCCACACTCTGCCTGCGACAACACCAATAACCCCACCGGCTGCGGCGACCAACGGCGAGGACTTCAACAGCGGCGGCAGAAATCGCAACAAAAAAGGAGCAACGACACAATAAGCGGATGGAAGCGAAGAACACCGCACAAGCAACTGAAGGTAATTATCATTCTATCCCACTCCATTCCACCGGGTAGATCGTAGTGATTTTTTCACTTCCAGGAAGAGCAACCCTAGCCACCGCTACCAAGGAGTTTTCTAATAACCTAAATCAATTTGCCTAACAAATTGAACTAGCGCAGAGATAAGATTTTATAGAAATGCTACTGCTCTCCGCCCTGGGATTTTCGCCATACGATTTGTGCTCAAAGGTAAAAAACCTAAAACATCAGTAACTAGAATACATCGATAGATCCAAACCCCGCAAGCATCCTGAGAGGCCAAAACTGATAACCGTACGAGATTTTCTACATCCCTTGTCCCGTCAATGTAACCGATTTTCAAATTAAGTGCCTCTGTTGTGAAATACCGTGAACAAAGAATAGGTGTACCCTGTGCTTCTAGGGTAAAACAACCCGTGCCTCTCTATCCATGCAAATTTGTTTTCACACCACGCAGGTTTTTTTTTCCTGTGACACTCGACTCTGCTTCTAAAACCTGCCCATTTTTTATGCAGCAATGACAAATCCTCACGAAGAAGCTAAAACTCAGCAAAATACTGACGAAGACCCTGCTGAAGAGCATGCAAATCAGCAAGCTCCTTTCAAAGGTTTGAGCAAAAAGTCTCCACTGTCCATCTACAAAAAACTATATTGAGAGTTATTAATAACTTAACATCTATCGTTGACAACATAATTAAATATGTCTACAAATAAAACTACCTGCCACTTTTTATATATTTCTTTATAAAAAACATTAAAAATGTTTGCACACTATCTTATTTTTAATTCAAAAACAGTTTAACTTACCCAATAAATCTTGAACTATCATTGATGATATTCCTCCAATTATGAAATATCACCTGCAGAGTGCATTTTTGTCTCAGAAAATGCTTCACCCTAACTTCACTACCCCAGCTGCACTCATAACCATAATTAATATTTTCTTCCATCCCCTGATTAGCTCAATCGGTAACAATAGTAATAACCTATCTTAACCCAAGAAAATAAAACTAAAAATCCCCTTATGCATAATCATGGAAGATATATATTTTAAATGTGTATCAACTATTTTTGGACGAAAAGAACATCCTTTTTTGTTACCTGGTCATTATACAGGACACGAAGATGGTGATATTCAAAGCGCAGAAACAGGCAGCATGTCTCCTCATTCATCAGAAAAGGACACAGAACAAAACATGAGGAACAAACCACCTGCGAAAGAAATGATAACTTACACCAGGCTCAACAAGAATAATCATCTAAAAACAAGCAAAAATAACGGGCTCCATCTACAGACCACTTGCAGCACACATCTACGACAACCTGGACATAGAAAGCATGACAATAACCTTCGGTGATGGTAACGAAGACAAGAAACTCAAGATTACCAAGGAAGCTATACACAAGGTGTTTGGATATCCAAACGGCACGGAAAAGTCAGCACCAAGGCCAGCAAAGAGCCCAACTTCAATGAAAAAACTGATGTTAGACCTTGGCTTCAAAAATACAACTTTCAGGCCAAAAGAACTGTTCACAGAGCTAAATGAATTGGTGGAACTAGATGACGAACAGTCAAACAGGAAATCAATTAAAATATTTTTCCTTATTTTTTTCCACAATGTTGTTTGCGGGTCAAGCGCCGCTGTCTTCGCCCGACAAGCTATAATGGTAGAGGACATGGACTATCCAGAGATGGCAAAGATGGATTTCTGTGAGGTAATCGTCGAATGTATTAAGGAAGGAGCCAAGATATGGCAGAAACATAGAAAAGAACAAAAAGCATGTCAATGGTTTGGCACAGGGGCCAGTAATCATGTACCTCGACTCCCTGCTGCTGCCAACCGACACAAAAGAAATGCGGAAGATTGCAAAGAAAATGGACAAGACCTCATTACCACGAGCAAACCATCTCAAACAGAGTGACCTAGCGAAAATAGCTAGAGCAGACATGAAAAGGGATGGAGAAGCACGACCAGATGACTATGAATTTGGCAAAATACAGGTATAGCTATATTGTACATAAATCAGTCCTTCCCTTTTTGAAAATGGTTTCCATTCTAATTAACTACATTCCACCAAAACGAGGCAGACATGGAAAGGAACAGCAGAGAGGATCTTCTATGCCAACACAGCATCAACTTCGTCTTCAATTCGGCAGATAGCAGGAGAACATCGCAAACAACAGCAACACCAGAACACGACCAAACTTCTACCACCCCAGTGGCCTAGCAGGCCCATAGGGCAGCGGCCCAATTTTTTTATAGTTTTTTTCTTTTCTGCTTTATTTTCTTCTATTTATTTCTAAGTAGTTTTTTTATATAGTTTTTTTCTTTTCTGCTATAGTTTTTTTCTTTTCTGCTATTTTTTATTTTCTGCTTTATTTATTTTCTTCTATTCATTTATTTTTATATACCATGCCAAGTTGATGGTTAAAAGTTGATGGTCAAAGTCTGGAGTTATAACCAAAGTTTTAAAAAATGAAATGCCGAAGTGCAACTAGTTTTTTCCATAACAGAAGAAGTCCGGAGTTGTAATAAGTTATTAAAAATAAAAAAAGAGGTGCAATGCTCGTTAATTAGCTTCAAGCGTTTCGGAATACTGTAAACTGCACTGCACATAGCTCCATGCAGTCTACCATATTCCTCAAGGCTTGAAGCTAAGCAACGTGAGCATTGAGCCTCTTCTTCATCGTCTTTGCACTTAGGGATTATAAACCACTCCTAGTCCCTCTCTCTTCGCGAGGTGGGACTAAAAAACAGCTGACTAAGAAACTGTAGTACTCGTTCATGCCATGAAACCGGTACTAAAGGTGCTCGTGGGGCCCCAGCCTTACCTGACACAACCTCATTAGTACCAGTTCATGGCACGAACAAGTGCTAAAAGTTCGCCACGAACCGGTACTAAAGAGCTCCTCCTGCCTAGCAGTTGGAACCGGTACTAAAGAGCTCCTCCCGCCTAGCAGTTGAATGGTGCATACTGAATGCACAAAAAGTCTGGAGTTGTAATAAGTTTAAAAAATGAAATGCCTTTGTAACAGATGAGTTTAATTTCGTCAGAAACCCGAATACTTCGAAAGAGATTGTCTAGTTTGTAAACGAAGTGCATCTAGTTTTTGCCGTAACCCTCTCTACTTTTTTGAACATGATATGTGGGTGAAATGATGATACCATGCCAAGTTTCAACTTTTTCAGAGTTCATTTGTAGTGCTTTTCAATTTCCAGGTCATTTAGTTCTCAAAACAAATCATTAAATGCATGAAAAATAGCAAATGAAGGCATAAATGGTTGAAAGCTGATGGCCTCGCTTTGAATGGTGCATACTAAACGCAAAAAATATAAGAGCATTTAGATCATGATCTTATATTTCTTTACAGTCTGAATTGTCAATATAATCTTATACATCAAAAATACTATGATCATCAATGATCTTTTTATGTACAATCTAAATTGTCAATATGAGTCCTCAACGATTTATAAACCGGTGAAGACTCATATTGCGGCCACAAATTCTACACATAGAGTTCAATGAAGACCAAGTGCTTGTGATAGTTTGAGAAGTAACATATTTAAGGTGGTAAAAGCCTTGTTAGGGAAACGAGGTGGGACTAAAAACAGCTAGCCATAACCTCATTAGTACCGGTTCGTGGTACGAACCGGCACTAAATGGTGATGGTGGGGCATAGCCTGACTGCAGGCTGACACAACATCTTTAGTACCGGTTCGTGGCATGAACCGGTACTAAAGGTTCGCCATGAACCGGTACTATTGATCGCCGCCACGAACCGGCACTAATGTACCATTAGTGCCCGCTCAAATTCAAACCGGCACTAATGTGCTTCACATTTGACCCTTTTTCTACTAGTGCTAGCATATGGAGACAATGCCCCGGTACAAAGAAACACCCTTGGGCAGAACGAATTGTTTCCTATAAAGAAGCATCATCAGGTAAATAAAACCAAAGATGCATGGATGCACAGACAAATGAATCATGGATGCATACCTTTCATATTATGACACCTCTCATAGCATATTCCTCTGGACTTTCCCTTCCAGCAAGCGGATGAGGAGAATGGGAAGGCGGCTGTAGGGGAGGGGGAAAAGATTTAGGGTTGGAGACGAGGGTACAGGGATGAAGGAGAAAGCAGACGGGCGCGGGCCTCACGACGGCCTGTACGTCGAGCGCGTCCCTTGCGCGGAGCGGTGGTCTTTTCCCTCGCGTGGTGCAGTGCGCTCGCCTGACCCTCGCTATTTTTTCCCACGCGCGATCGCGGTGCGGTGGTTTTTCTTTGCGTGGTGCGGTGCACTCGAGCCATCGGTTGTGAATACGAGTCCTTGAGGGTTTATATGTTCAATTCCTGCTGGAAGCCTAAAGTTCAGTACTGGTGAAAATGTTTCTTCATGCTGCTCCGAGTGTTCTTTTTGCAGTTTTTTAGGGTGGTGTATGAGGCTTCAACGCTTCTTCACAAGATTGTAGAAGGGTCTGAATTTGCTAATGATAGAAATGAAATGATCCCATCCATGTTGGAGGATTCCTCCATATTAACGTTGTTCTTATTAAAGTGAGAATTTTGGATATTTTACATTCATGCCCATGAAGAATTGTAATTCTGAATTTATAAATGCATTCTGAGATTATCTATAAATGAATAAATGCAATTGGACTTCTGCTTCTTGAATCGTTGTCATGCAGTGACGGACTGTACCAGTTGGCAGCTTCTTGGTTGTCATACCTTCTTACTTATCACTTCTTGAAAATGTGTTCAAGTGATACATTTCTCACAGTGAATAAAAAGCATATACAAAGTCTTGCATCCAACCAAAAAATTACACAAGACTTACAAGGAACTATTCGTCGAACAAAATGTCACATCATCAACACCAACGAATCAAACGGGCTCTCTTACTGGCGCGGTGACATGCCGCGCTTTTTCTGCGCTTGTATAACCATACACATGTAGTACATGTGTGTATAAGAGCAATGCTTTTTAGAACTCACAGCTGCTTCTGAGAGCCCAATAACTGATGGGCAGCACTGGAGTTGCTTAATTAGTAGGCAACTAATTCTAGCGTAATTCATTAGCCACCGGCACAAAGCAGTGCCAGCCTAGCACATGTGCATGCGTCACTTCACTTCACTTTCCATGTGTGTTGACCTTGGCCTCCCTAAACAAGTCTCATGTGACTGTCATCGATGCTAATCTCAGCATCTTTCCTTCTCCATGCATGCAATCCAACAACTTATCTCCTTCACATCGACCCAACCATCTGCCACTATGCATTATGACTCGTTCCACATAGATCAAATTGCCTAATCATACGTGCTTTTTTGGGAGAAAAGTATACAGATCAAAGAGAAGGGTTGTTTTTTCCTTCAAGAGGGTGGTTGATGTACGGACGTGGAGTATTTGCACCCGAGCTCAAATGCTCCTAATGAACAGTAAAATCAGGAAAATAGTACAAAATTCAAAAAATCCTGGTTTTTTTGCGTTAACCTTTGACAAATGTTCTATGTGCTTGTAAAATTTATAATGAAAGAATATTCCTGGAAGTCGTGAAAAAAAACAAAATTGATACTCCAAAAATGCTAATTTTTAAAGCATTTTGGAGTACTGAATTTTTTTATCATGACTTCCACGGTTGTCATTTCTTGATGAAAATTTTCAAACATAGAAAACTTTTGTCAAAGGTGACCATAAATAAAATTCAGATTTTTTTTGAATTTTTTTCATCTTCTGTCGATTTTACTGTTCACCAAGCTCATTTGAGCTATCAAGCAGAATAACACTTTGGTTGATGTACCTCCAAGCCACGGGATTATGCCCCCCCCCTCTATGTCAGCCCAAAATCTAGGCCAAGCCTCTCCTAATTGACCTGTCTATTTAAGGCATTTCCTCCATTTTCCATGCAAAAAATGGCATTGCCTCCATTCCATTTCTTGTAAACCGTAAAAATTAGCGGACGACTCTTTTGATTTTAGTCCACAACCACCCAAACCTAGCCCAACCTCAATCTGATTCATGAGATCCCCTTCTAAACCACAACCCTCCATGCCACGAGAGACACTCGAGCTCCTCCGAGCGGTGCGTAGCTTCACGCACACGATCTCCACCTCATGTCGACGAATGATGAGCCGCTAGCGACTAGAAGCAACGAGTCATCGTCGTGGGCTCCTCTCCCTTCCTCCTTTCCCTCTCAACTCTATTTCTTCTTACCGGGGAACCAACCAGGCCGAAGCAGCTCGCCGCTAACCAAAATCGAGGACCCTCGCCTCCTCACTCCTGGATCATTTCGTTCCTTCCCTCTCTAGCCCTCACTATGAATGTCCCCGAGCAGATGCTCTCTGCCGCCATGCTCGACGGAGCCTCGAGCTCGTCTGCATCGCCTACCTGCGTCCTAGCTTGCTTAATGCATGTGGGCCAGCCGACAGCTTGCCCGCAACAATCGGACTGCCTCTAGCCAAGCAACCTAGCTAGATCTGCTAGCCCATCTAGCAGTCATGCCACCTTGCTCTGCTCCTGTCACCAACCGCCCATTGGTCCAGAAGGTGGGTGCCCCTCCTATATCTCACGTGCATGCATTTTAGCGCCTCTCGCTCGCTTGCTGGCCTCCTGTAACGGGCTTTGGGCACAGTAGTGAGTCTGCTATGCACCGTGTCGTGGTTTTGTCACGGCAGATGTCCTCTTGAAAGGACTTAGTCGTGGAACCATCTCTACGGGTTAGCTTGAAGGGGTTAAAGCAGACAGGGGACGTAAGAGACTTTATACTAGTTCGGCCCCTTCGATGAAGGTAAAAGCCTATGTCTAGTTGTGATGCAATTGATGGGGTTTCGATGACCAGGGAGCGAATATGCTTCGCCTAAGTCTCGAGTTGTTGTCTGTTGTCCTGAACCGCCGCTGGGTCATCCCCTTATATACATGGTTTGACGCCCGTCGGTTTACGGAGTCCCGAGACCGGCTCATAAGCGTGTCCGGTTTGGTCTCCACTACTTCTATCTTACAATACAAGTTACATACCAAAAGCCGGTTTACAGCTACAGGCCTTAAACCAGTCCTGGGCCCTGGGCCTTACACAGCATCCTCATTTGTCTTCATGGGCTTCAAGCATAACCAACTACTGATGAAGTTAACCCGACCTCTCCTGGCCGGTTTACACTCAATAGTAATATCCCCAACATTAGGCCCCAGATTGATTTCAACAGGTTCATGTCAATCCTTAATAAAAACTTTGTCTTCAACATCTTCTCATAATTTGGTAAACCGCCGTGACGTCATCTTCTCAGATCGTGGTAAACCGTCGTGACGTCATTTATTAAAAACTATGTATGACACCTCTTCATTAATGGGTCTCCGACAATCGAGGCAACAACTCCGCCTCACTTCCAAATTTGCGGCCCCTTGATTTTCGCACCTGACACTTATCCCTTGCTTTTATAAATAGGACCGAGGGGTCATTTTCTTTTCCCCCTTGTGCCTCTTCGCGTCGTCCTCCTTGCGCCGCTCAGCCTCTGGAGCTCCGCCGCCACCGTCGACCGTCGTCTCTGCTCCGACCTTGGCTGCTGCATCACCCTGAATGCCCCAGAATACCGCGGCGCCCTTCCGCTTCTTCCTTAGCTCCGGTAAGTTCTCTGCCCTTTCCGCCATAGATCTGTTCTAGGGTTTCAATGTTCTCCGGTGTTCATCAGTCGTTCTTTGTTCATACGATGGTTCTTGATAAACTCCTGAATATGTGCTCGGTATAATGGTAGCCTTTAGCCTCTGTTTCCACTTATGCATCTCAAAACAGTAAATCTCATCCGAACCTTCACTCATTGGTCCAGTACTGCTTCTTAGATTTTGAATATATTTCCCTTTTCTGATATGCCTTAGATCCAAAACGGCAACATCAACTTGTGAAACCTGTTTTCATTCACTTACACATCTGCAGTCTTAACTCTTCGATGTTTAGACTAGGCGGTTTAACTATCTGCCAAAAATGACAACTCGGTATACACCATTAGTCCCCTTGTTGAACCGCCAAACCCTTTACTAGGGCACTGTTGCATTGTTGAACTCCGGTTTATAGATAGCTGACCCCCATTCAGCAAATATGCATCATCATATAACTGTCCAACGTATTCTTGAACCGGCAATTATTGTATTGTAGATCTTGCCATGGCCAGACAAGTGTATGAGTGCAACTGGGTCCCTTCTCGAGTGGCTGAGGACCAGCTGAACAATCTGGTGAAAACGGGCGCTTTAAGCGAGAAAAACGTCATTCACTGGAGGGTCCCTGGCACAGAATGTCCCCCTACTCCCCAAGAGGGAGAAGTTATTGTTTTTGCTGATCATTTAAGCCGGGGCTTCAACCCTCCCGGTTCAAAGTTTTTCCGGGATGTCTTAGCCAACTTTGAACTGCGCCCACAAGAAATCGGTCCTAACTCCGTAACCAATATCTGCCACTTTCAAGTCTTCAGTGAGGTTTACCTTCAGGAGGAACCTTCAGTAGAGCTATTTAGGGACTGCTTTCACCTGAACTATCGCACAAAATTCAAAGACGGACCCAACAAAGAACTGGGCGGTATGGCGATTCAGAAAAGGAAAGAAGTCACCTTCCCTCATGCCAATCTTCACAGCCACCCCAAAGAATGGAACTAGGCATGGTTTTATTGCAAGGACACCTCTCCTTCTGAAGAAAATCCCCTCCCGGGTTACCGTCCGGAACGTCTGAGCAATACACACCCTTTTCCTCAAAGGTTGACTGCCAAGGAGAGAAGCAAATATGCTCCTTAACTATCCAAGCTTAGGGCCTTCATGGCAAACGGGTTGACAGAGGTTAATTTTGCTCGCTGCTGGATATCTTGGAGCGTACTACCCTTAAGCCAGTGCCCCAGTTTGATGTGCGAGTATACAGGAGATGTAAAGGATGCTCAACGGCACATTGATATCCAGCTTACAAACGATGAAGTTACTGAAGCTGCGAAAAAGATGTTGAATGAACCGGAGGATGTTTGTGCTCAAACCGGCCTACTCCCCTTTTGCGCCATCAACAAACCGCCAGTAGTAAGAATCATACCATCTGCATATCTAAAATTGCTTCTGTCCAAATATTATCTAAAAATGTTATTATTTTTGACAGGCCGATGATCCATTCTGGAACAAGAAACCTTCACAAGATAAATCGGTGAAGCCAACCCGACAAAAGACCAAATCTGTGAAGAAGCCTGCTAGCAGGAAGGGAACCACTGCATCCTCCAATCCACCGGCTGACGATGATGTGGGTAACCCGGATCTTGAGGTAGAACTTGACTCACTTGGCTTATTTTTCATATGCCTTATTGATGATGATTATTGCCAAGACGACGCTGAATTCAGTTACGCCGATACTGCAGAGGTAATCGTTCTTTCCTCCGATTCGGACCCTTTGCCTTCACTAAAGACCCATCGGGCAAACCGGAAAGTTAAATTTCCTCATCCTCTTGCTTACTTGGATCCAAACTTTCCTGTGAAGACACAACAGCACGAAGCTCGCCGCACGACCTGGCACGGCGGCCACGTAGCTACCTCCGCTGGTTTACCAAACAGTCCGATTCGAAAACGCTGTTCAGAGGTCTCTAATTGCCTTGTCACTTCATTCCCTAAAGCAGGTTGTTTTCTTCAACCTCTTAATCCGTCTGATTCCAATTATCAGGGCACTTCTCATTCCTCCTCTGGTGAGTCGTCAGCTAACAATCTTCCACCTCTCAAAAGGGTCATTGGGTAAGTTGTTCACTTGCCTTATCTTTAACATGTATTTTATACGTTATATTGACCTTCATGCTTGACTTTCTCAGTGCCAAACCCAGACCAAGCAAGAAAGCTTGCCTGAACAAAACAGCAGAGGAAAATACATCTGCTGAATCGGAGAGAATGCCAGATCCTGGAGAGGCCAACCTTGATGATGTGCTGAATGACCCACCACCACAAGACCATGACTTTGTTGCTGAACAGGCAGAGGTTGACACCACAGGCCCTGTTGATCAGCCGACCAGCTCTATTTGGACTGATAAACCGGCTAGTCCAGCAAAGAATACTGACAAACCGGCGACCCCAGTACAAACCAGTGAAGAAAAAGATGATGATGTCCTTATTACTGGCTTTGGCCATACTGAACCAAGTAATCCTGTTGCTTTGTCAAGACATACTGCCAAAGAGGAATTCTCTGCGGTTGGCAAAGGCAAATGGAATGCTGATTTGTCAACATATGCTGCTCTGAATGCTCAAGATCTCCATTCTGGCTATCTAAACCGACTGTATACCAGCCGCGATTATGAAGCCGGTATGGTCAATATGATGAAGGAAAAATATGAGGTAACTTCCTATATGCTTCTCTTCTTGTCTTATTTCATAGCTTATCAACTCCAATATCCCCCAAGTGATGGTTTAAGATATCAACTTAAACCAGGACTTGTAGTAAGTATTCAATGTGAACCTCAATTGCATCTTTAACCTTGCTGACGTAGCCCCCAAGGGCCGGCTTAACTTTATAAAGATAAACCAGGACTTTATAAAAGAAAATTTCTGTATCAGTAGACTTTGAATAAATAGCCGTTAGCCCCCAAGTGCCAAGTTGAATACTTGTATTGAGCTTGGGACTTTGTAGAATCTGTACAATGAAGAGCAAATATGCATTAGCCCCCAAGTACCAAGGGCATAACTTGTTATGTGGTTGGTACTTCAAATTTGTATTGTCATTTCATCATATAACTATCTCTATGCAGGCTGAGCTGAGCAAGAGAGAAAATCAAACTGCCGACCTGCAGGAAAACCTTAAGTCGCAACAGGCAGAAACCTCCAAGGCAAAGGAAGAACTGACCAGCGCTTTGAGCGCTATGGAAAAACTTAAAGAGGGCTTCAACAAAGAGCGGGCGGATTGGACGACTGAGAAATCCGCTTTAGCGCAAAGGGCTGAAAAAGCAGAAGCCGCTCTTAAACCGGTTGTTGATGAACTGACCAGCGTGAAGCGACAGGTTCATGCCATCACTGCAGCTATATTTGGTAGGTATCCTTGTTTTCTGAATTGAGTAGACCTTGTCATGTAGCTGCCGGTTTACTAACCCTTGCAACGATACAGGAACTCATATTGGCCACTTGGGATCGTATGTGCGGAAGAAGTTAAAAGCTGCCTACACTCTGATAGAGCAACTGTACTCTGGTGCACAACGGATCATCTACACTGCTTCCCACAAAAATTCGTCGCCCACCTTGATCAAAGATACCATTGAAAGGTTATCTATGCTCCCTGCCCGGGTTGAAGAGCTGAAGAAATCTGCTGCTAGAACGGGTGCTTTGACCGCCCTAATCCAGGAAAAAGCGTGGGTGCCTGAATTTTATCCTGTTGAAGCGGCCCAAGGCTATCCCAGCTTGAAGGAAGAAGGGACAAAATTTGATGAAGAGGATCTCCGAACCATAAACCGGGAAGTGCGCCCTCTGGCTTGTCAACTGGTTGAAGAGGCGGATCTTTCCCACTATCATTCCAACTATGGTGATAAAAACAAGCGGGTTGCTGCACCAATTCCTGAAGCTGAGAATCTTATCCCGCCAATCCATAAGCACACTTACGCTCCTGACATTGAACCGTCCCTGCTGATAAGTGATGAAGCTGTATTTCAAGCCTTAACTGGGATCGACTGGGCAACTGTTGATTTCCAGCCACTGGGTAGGGAGGAAGAAGTTGAACCGGCGCGAGATGATCCGCAACCGTCAGGTCAAGCCGGTGACCAAGCGTGAACCGGAGGCCGGTTTAGAATACTACATGCTATGACATGTATTTGATAAAAACAATGATCTTTTTGGGCACTGGAACGCCTTGTAATAGGCTAGTTGACATACTTGGTCTGGTATGACTTCGTGCATATTTATCTTTAATTGATGCCTGTTTGATTCGTAATAACTAAGATATGATATCCATATTCATCTGTTCAAGCTGTTTCTGCAATCAAGAAGCTTAAAATGCCCTGGCGGTTTACCACTTGGCGGGGCATGATACTCATGTATATAAACCCAAAGATGATAACTTTGGTTAGAACATATAACCAAATATGGAAATATATAATACCTGCCACCGTCAGGCATGGTGTTGGCTGGCCAACCTTGTAGCGGGGCTGATAACCCAAACTTTGGAGGAGAAAACAACTCATGTTAATATAAGGCCGGTTTACAATGTAAACCGTTCCGGGTTATGATAAACAACGGTTTACTCCATAATAAGATGGCAACATAAAATCGGATCGGGCAGATAGTCTCTGGATTAAGATTTGACCGTGTACCGTCAATTTGCAATTGACAGTCGAACCGGATTAACAATGTCGGTTTGAAAAAGCAACAAAAAATGTTCATTAAAAAAGAGAACATAACGCAAGCAAAGGCAAAAATAAAAACCATTGTAATCGAGGCTTTAAGCCGATCAAGAGGTGTTACCACGGTCGGACATGACCAATCCCCCAAAAGGTGTAGCTATGGTTCGAGTCAGCCAGGTCCCCAAATGATGCTGTGGCATTACGCCGATCAAGAGGTGTAGCTATGGTTCGGGTTCGATCATGCCCCGAAGTGATGCTGTGGCTTTTCGCTGATCAAGAGGCGTTGCTATGGTTCGGATACGACCAAGCCCCCAAGTGATGTTGTGGCATTGCGCCTATCAAAAGGTGTCGCTATGGTTCGGATATGACCAAGCCCCCAAGTGATATAATATAAAGCTGTTGAGAAGCTAAATCAAGGGGTAAACCGGACGCCGCTTTAAGAACAGAAGCTCCATGTAACCACACATGATGTAAAAATAACAGAGACCCCGCTTTATATGAGGTTCCGGTTTATTGTATTGATCATAATATATACATTGTCATAATATGTACATAAGCAGAGCCTATAGCTCAAGTATAGTAGGCCCGAAGATGAGCAATATTCCACGGCGGTTGGTCTCCTCCTCCGACTTACGTGAGTCTTTGCGCTCTCGAACATCGATTAGGTAGTATGACCCGTTGTGTAGATTCTTGCTGACCACAAAAGGTCCTTCCCATGGTGGGGATAACTTGTGCATATCCGTCTGATCCTAGATGAGCCGAAGCACCAATCTCCTTCTTGAAAGGTTCTGGTTCTAACCCGGCGGCTATGGTAGCGACGCAGATCTTGTTGGTAAATCGCCGAATGGGCGGCCGCTATGTCACGCTCCTCATCTAACAGGTCGAGAGCTTTTTGCCGTGCCTTCTCGTTGTCCGCTTCAACATATGCCGCTACACGGGGTGAGTCGTGACAGATGTCACTAGGAAGAACTGCCTCCGCTCCGTAAACCATGAAGAACGGTGTGTATCCTATGGACCTGTTGGGCATGGTATTGATGCTCCATAACACTGAAGGTAGCTCCTCCACCCAACAACCCGGCGTTCGTTGCAAAGGAACCATAAGCTGGGGTTTGATGCCTCTCAAGATCTCTTGATTGGCCCTCTCTGGTTGACCATTAGACTGTGGGTGAGCCACTGATGATACGTCAAGTCGGATATGCTCATGTTGAAAGAACTCCTTCATGGCACCCTTGGACAGATTGGTGCCATTGTCAGTGATAATGCTATGTGGAAAGCCAAACCGGAAAATCACCTTTTTGATGAATTGAACCGCCATGGCCGCGTCACACTTGCTAACAGGCTCTTCCTCTACCCACTTTGTGAACTTGTCAACCGCCACCAGAAGGTGGGTATTCTTGTCGTTGGACCTCTTGAAAGGCCCAACCATATCCAGCCCCCAAGTTGCAAACGACCAAGTAATTGGAATCATCCTCAATTCTTGAGCCGGTACATGAGCGTGTCTTGAGAACTTCTGACAGCCATCTCAACGTCTGACCAAGTACTCAGCATCAACATGAGCTGTCAACCAATAAAACCCGTGACGATACGCTTTGGCCACCAAAGATTTTGAACCGGCGTGATGACCATAGTCTCCTTCATGAATTTCACGCAAAATTTCACAGCCTTCTTCAGGAGACACACAACGCTGGAATGCCCCTGTCACACTGCAATGATGCAACTCTCCATTGATAATAGTCATGGGCTTGGACCACTGGATTATCTGCCTGGCCAGAGTCTCATCCTCTGGCAACTCGCCCCGGTTCATATACGCTAGTTAAGGAACTGTCCAATCTGGGATAACATGAAGGGCCGCCACCAACTGAGCTTCTGGATCAGGAATAGCCAAATCCTCTTCACCAGGGAGCTTGACGGACGGATTATGCAGAACATCCAAGAAGACACTAGGCAGGACCGGTTTACGTTGAGAACCCAGTCGGCTCAAAGCGTCCGCCGCTTCGTTCTTCCGTCGGTCCACATGATCCACCTGATAACCTTTAAAGTGGCCTGCAACAATATCCACCTCACGACGGTATGCTGCCATGAGCGGATCCTTGGAATCCCAAGTGCCAGACACTTGTTGAGCTACCAGGTCCGAGTCACCGAAGCACTTAACTCGGCTTAGATTCATCTCCTTAGCCATCCGAAGACCATGGAGTAAAGCTTCATACTCAGCTGCATTGTTAGTACAAGGGAACATTAATCGGAGAACATAACAAAACTTGTCACCTTGTGGGGAAGTTAATACGACTCCAGCCCCCGAGCCCTCCAATTGCCTGGACCCATCAAAATGAATAGTCCAATAAGTGTGATCCGGCTTCTCTTCAGGTGCTTGCAGTTCTGTCCAATCGTTGATGAAATCCACAAGTGCATGAGACTTGATCGCCGTGCGAGGTATGTATTTCAACCCATGAGGCCCAAGCTCTATAGCCCACTTGGCAATCTGGCCAGTTGCTTCCCTGTTCTGGATTATATCTCCCAAAGGAGCAGAGCTGACCACTGTGATGGGATAACCTTGGAAATACTGCTTAAGCTTCCGGCTTGCCATGAAAACTCCATACACCAACTTCTGCCAATGTGGGTACCTTTGCTTGGACTCAATAAGCACCTCACTGATATAGTAAACCGGACGTTGAACCGGATATTCCTTGCCTACCTCCTTGCGCTCCACCACAATAGCCACACTGACTGCTCAAGCGTTAGCTGCCACATATAACAACAATGGTTCCTTAGCAACCGGAGCAGCAAGAACCGGTGGATTAGCCATGTGTCGTCCTTCTTAAGGACGAGCACCGGATTAGCTAACCATTTAGGATGGAAAACTTCAACGATAAATCCAGCCGCTAAGAGCCTGGCCACTTCCTCTCCAATAGATTTGCGTCTTTCTTCATTGAACCGACGGAGAAACTGCTTCACTGGTTTATACTTAGGATCAAGATTAAGAGTGTGCTCAGTGAGTCCTCTCAGTACACCTGGCATGTCAGAAGGCTTCCATGCAAAGATGATCCGATTCTCACGGATGAACTCGATGAGCGCGCTTTCCTATTTTCGGATCCAAGTTTGCGCTGATGCTGAACTGCTTGGACGAATCGCCAGGTACAAAGTCAACAAGGTTAGTCTCAGCAGCCAATTTAAACTTCAGGGCCGGATCATGCTTTGTAGTTGGCTTCTTCAATGAAGTCATATATGCCGGATCAACATTATCTTTGTAAAATTTTAACTCTTCTGTGGCACAAACCGACTCAGCATAGGCCGCATCACCTTCTTCACACTCCAGAGCGATCTTGCGGCTTCCATGGATGGTTATGGTTCCTTTGTGACCCAACATCTTGAGCTGCAGATAAACATAACAGGGTTTAGCATAAGCCGGCCGTCCAAACAGGGCGTGATACGGACTTCTGATTTTCACCACTTCAAAGGTCAACGTTTCTGATCTTGAATCGTGATCATCTCCAAAAGCCACCCACAGATCTATCTTACCAACAAGATACGCTGATTTACCAGGCACTACACCATGGAACACCGTATTGGATGGTTTAAGATTTTCATCGGTTAACCCCATGCGACGGAAGGTTTCATAGTAAAGGATATTGATACCGCTTCCTCCATCCATGAGTACCTTGATGAACTTATAACCTCCCACCTGAGGTGCCACCACCAATGCCAGATGACCCAGATTGTCAACCCGGGGTGGATGATCCTTTCTACTCCATACAATTGGCTGCTCAGACCAGCGCAAGTAACGGGGCACTGCTGGTTCAACGGAGTTCACGGCCCTCTTATGAAGCTTTTGGTCACGCTTGTCTAAACTAGTGGAGAAGACATGGTACTGCCCACTGTTTAACTGCTTCGGGTTGCTCTGATAACCCGATTGCTGCTGCTGCTGATTGTAGCCACCCTGACTGCCCTAATTACCTTGATTGTTGTGTCCACCCTGATTACCATTGAAGCCTGAACCGGAATTTCCTCTACCATAACCCAGCCCATGAGATCCGGAGCCTGAACCGCCACCTGGTCCGTGATCATACCGGAAAGCATTAGAATTTTTGAACTCTTGCATGATGTAGCAGTCCTTCGAGAGGTTTGTGGCCAGCATCTCCTTCGTCCCATGTTTTGGACAGGGCTGGTTCAACAGGTAAGATAGGCGGTCCGGGTTAGGATTAGGCGCTCCGCTGCGATTGGGCGGTTTACCCTTTCGTCGCTGGCCCTTGTCCTATGTGCTGGTGTTGCTGCTCTTTTTTCCCTTCCCTCCCTTATCATCATTAGACTCGGGATCCCTGGTACTATCAGAGTCGGCATACTTCACTAACACGGCCATGAGGGTCCCCATATCATTGCAATGGCGCTTTAGCCGTCCCAATTTCAACTTCAGAGGTTCAAACCGGCAGTTGCCTTCCAAGGTTAGAACTGCAGTATCGGCATTGATGCGGTCTGACGAATGCAAAATTTTCGAGACCCGGTGCACTCAACTGGTTGTCGACTCTCCTTCCTCCTGGACACAGGAAGCTAAGTCTACTATCAACATAGGCTACCTGCATGTATCCTTAAAATTCTGGATAAACCGGGCTCTCAACTCGGCCCATGAACTGATAGAGTTAGCCGGTAGACTTTTTAACCAAGTATGGGTCGTTCCTTCTAGCATCATGGTGAAATATTTCGCACACGCCGCATCATCCACATCAAGCATCTCCATGGCCACCTCATAGCTTTCCACCCATATTTCTGGAGATAAATTGGAAGTGTAATTCGGCACCTTACGCGGGCCCTTGAAATCCTTGGGCAGGCGCACATTGCGTAATGCTGGGACAAGGCACAGCACCCCCAAAGAACTAGAGGTAACTCCTGGCTCGACTGATGTGGTTGGACGAACCCGAGTAAGCTGACGAGCTTCATATTGCGCTGCTAACTCGGCCTCCCTACGCGCTCGGGCCCGGTCTACCACCTCCTGAGCATCACCAGCACCACCTGCCGGGTTGTTGCCACGGGGCGCTTCACGGTTCCGTGCGTTTATTGACATGGCTGGTTCATCCATACGCCTGTTGTAACTCCGGCTTGGACGAGGGGTGGAATGAATTCGATCACGGCTGTATGAATACGCTTCCTGTTGAACCAAGGCTATCCGAGGAAGCTCCTTAACCCAGCGCGTCTCAACAGCCATCGGAGAATCACCTTCAATCGGGATGGCCTCCAGTCGTCAAGCGGCAGCAACGAGATTGTCCATTGGAGTAGAATAATGACCCGACGGCATTGGGACGGGCTGAGACACAATGTTGTTCTGCCGAGGCAGATCCATCAAACGTGGTTGAACCGGCGCACCCGCTCCAGGTGCCTCCGCCCGGTTTTCTACTGGCGGGTTACTGGTCCCCGCTCCTGGGGTGTTAAAGAGGTTCCTAGCATCGTAAACCGGAGGTAGGCGGGACCGGTGCCTCCTCTTCAGGACTTCATGCGATGCGTTTTGATCCAGCATAAGCCGATAAGCCTGTGCGTCCAAAGCGGCCCGCTCCGCAGTCATCCTTACTTCCTTAGCCGCCAAATCGGCCTTGGCCTGGGTGATCTAATCCTTTATCTTTGTAATTTCCACGTTGTGGGCATCCTGATCCGCAGGGTTAGCCTCTTCCATGAGCGTAGCCAACGCATCAAATAGATCAGATAAAACTTGAGCCGGCGGCCGCACAGGGCCTCCTGCCTGACTGCCGTCACCGCTGCTGACCCGGAGATCATTGCTGCTACGGTCAAAGAGTGGATCGCCGCCTGTGTCACTACAAGAAAAAGACACATCCGTGACATTTTGGGCCGAACGATTTTTTTTTCTGTCATACATATGACAATTTTATGACGATAATTGTGACAAAACCCGGTATCATCATAGATGTGGTGGGCTCCTACTTCTATGACAAAAAATCATGACAGAAAATGGGCTTTTCGTCCTGGGCAGCCAGGAGACGCAGCTGCATGACATTCTTTGGGCCGTCCATGACGGAAAAACCCGTGGTAGAAGCGAGGGGGAGGAAAATTTTGGGGAGTTCCCGGTTACGGTGGGAGGTCGGGGGCCGAGCGATGCGCGTTTCTCTCGTACACGTACGCACGTGGGTGTGAGGCATTGGCTCTAACTAAACCCGAGCGAGGCGTTGGGCTCTAACTGAACCCGAGCAATTGCACAGCAGGCTACGCGTTACTGAACCCGAGTGATCGATTGATGGCTGTTAACTGAACCCGATCGAGCGATTCCT
>NC_057800.1:2575347-2604227 GCF_018294505.1 Triticum aestivum
GATGAACAGGACCCCGCGGTATGGTGGAGGGCTGGATGAACAGTAGACGGTGGAGGGGTGCCCGTGGACGGCTGGATGAACAGGACCCTGTGGTGTGGAGGGCTGGATGAACAGTAGACGGTGGAGGGCATGATGAACAGTAGCCCGTGGAGGGGTGGTTGAACAGGAGCCTGTGGAGAGGGCTAGTTGAACAGTAGCCGGTGGAGTAGCGCGCGGTGGAGGCTGGATGAACAGGAGCCCGTGGATGAACAGTCGCAGGTGGAGACTGGAGGAGGTCGACGGTGGATGAACAGTAGCTCGTGGAGGCTGGAGGGGGTCGACGGTGGAGATGAACAGTATCCCGTGGAGTCCGGTTTTGCGGTACGCCACACCCCTCCCGATGACACTACAAGAAATATGTCAACTTATGACCTTCTGTCAGTGACCCTCGAAGAATTGGTCATAAATTTATGACCATTTTAGACCATTTGGTCAAAAGCTGTTCAGGGGGCTTCAAACCCTAAACCATTACGACCATTTTGGTCGGAAAGGTCGTAATTTCCTTACACGAAATGGTCACAAAGCAAACAGTGCTAGTCCGCTGCCTTATTTCTAGTTGTTAATGACCAATATAGATGGTCATAACCTTGTAGATTGTGGTGGGTTGTGATGACTAGGCGCCATCTCATCAGTTTTGCCTATGTGTCATGTCCATGTGGCAGTTTTTGCCCTAGGTTGTGAAGCAACCTATATTTCTATCATTCCCAAAGTTCCCAAAAAAATCTCATAAATTCTTTGGGTCATATCTTCATCAAATATGTAAAAATCCTTCCTTGCCTAGTTCAAAACTAATTCAACAATATTCATTTTCCTATTATGTTCACAACAACACTTTATGAAGGAAGTGCTATTTATATATTCTTGATTGCCCTACGAATTTTTGGGCACTCTTTCCTATCCAAATCATTACCGCATGACAAAATTCAGCTCCATTTGCCTAGTAAATCTTCCTCGGCAAATTTCCAAAGTTTTTGTCCACCTAGAAGCATTGTGAAGGAAGTACCTTTTTTATATCTCTAAATGACATGAAATTTATACAGTTTCTTCATATGCCCAAATTATCACCCTCCTCCAAATTACAGCTCAGTCAAATCATCTATGTGAGCCCAGGTTCAATTTATATTTTATGGCCAAATTGGCACGTTGCAAAGCAAGTGTTATATAGACCCCTCCTATTACCCTCAAACTTTTCGGGCACTCTTCCATACCCAAATCATTGCCACATGATAATATTCAGCTCAATTTTCCTAGTAAATCTTTCTCGGGAAATTTCCAAAATTTCTACCTCAAGAGAAGCTTTGTGAAGTAAGTACTAGCTAGGCTTACCCAAATGATCTGAAAATTGACCAGCGCATGACCATACCTAAGTAACTTACCTACACCAATTTTGAGCTCATTTCATTCATCCAATCTCTCTCACTAGTTTTCCCAAGTTTCTGTCCATAGAAGAGCATTTTGAAGGAAGTACTACTTTGGCATGTCCAAATGGTATCAATTTTCTACAATGCTTTCCTATGCCCAAATAACCATCCTCCACAAAATTTCAGCTCAATCCATTTATTATTTTGAGCCCAGCTTCAACATTCATATTTTTGTCTAGCGTGGTACTTTGCAAAGCAAGTACCACCTAGGATCCTCCTTTTGAGCTAAAAATTTGTGAAGACATTCTCCTTAGTAGATGATCATCCTCAGCCAAAACTCACGCCCATTGGCCATCTGCATTTCCCGTACAGCTAATCAAACACTTGGCTGCTAATTCATGTTTGAGCATCGATCGGTCTTCTCGTGAGAATCTTATGTTGTAATTTTCTTCCTAGCACCAACCTGGGGAGTGCCCAACCCACTAGACATGCCTAAGCCGCCCAGAACACATGGCAACATTACGGTCACGTGGTGACCACGCCACGGGCATGCGAGTTTACGCGCTCTAGAGTTGAGGCCCTCGGCCACCGCCCAAACCTCCACGTATCGCCACCAAACCATGTATTTATGATTAAATAGGTCCTTATGTAACTAGAAATGATTTTTGGAAAAAATAAATAGCAAACTATGAGGCAGCTGCAGTTCAAATTTGACCCGCTTCCAGCTGAATCGGCGGAAATTTGTCTTTTTCACGAGAGGTGGATCAAAAAATTTTACACCCAACCATTTTGTCAATTGTGCATTAAATATGTCCTAGTATTTTATAAAAATGATTCGGTCCAATTTTGCAACAATTAGTTAGTAGTTCCTTCACAGAAAAACCTCCTTTAGGGCACTCGAAAAATGGAAAATGGTTTTTTCATCCAACGAAAATGAAAACTTCCTTAGGCAACATTGTTTGCCATTCCAATATGCACCCTTGTGCACAATATGAGATCATTTGAACAAACTATGCCATGAATGTGGCCATAAGATTGATCATTTGGCTTGAAAGCCATTGATCTCCACACGTGATAGCTCGTTTCCGAGAACACTTTTTTAAAATAATTGCCGTATTACAAGTTTGTTATTTTTCCTAGGAACTTGGCCACATATGATGACACAATGCGAAGGTTTCCCAATTTTTTGATTTTTTTTGAATTTTTTATGCCCGTTTCAAAATGCGGTCAAAACGGCAGGAATGACCGTTCCTAGCTAGTGGTTGAATCTTTGAATTTTTTGGTGTTTCTCTGATTAAATAGATACTTATGTACTTAGAAATGATTTTTGGAAAAAAATAAATAGCAAACTATGACGCAGCTGCAGTTCAAATTTGACCCGCTTCTAGCTGAATCGGCAGAAAATTGTCTTTTTGACCAGAGGTGGATGAAGGCTTGTGACACCCAACTATTTGGTCAATTGTGCATTAAATATGTCCTAGTATTTTATAAAATTCATTTGGTCCAAAGTTGCAACAATTATTTGGTAGGTCCTTCACAAAAAAACTCATTTTGGGCACTCTGAAAATGGAAAATGATTTTTTCGTCCAAAATAAATGAAAACTTCCTTATGAAACATTGTTTGCCATTCCAATATGCACCCTTGTGCACAATATGAGATCATTTGAACAAACTATGCCATGAATGTGGCCATAAGATTGATCATTTGTCTTGAAAGCCATTGATCTCCACACGTGATAGCTCGTTTCTAAGAACACTTTTTTAAAATAATTATCGTATTACAAGTTTGTTATTTTTCCTGGGAACTTGGCCACATATAATGACACAATGCGATGGTTTCCCAATTTTTTGATTTTTTTGAATTTTTTATGCCCGTTTCAAAATGCGGTCAAAACGGCGGGAATGACCGTTCCTAGCTAGAGGTTGAATCTTGGAATTTTTTGGGTGTTTCTCTGATTAAATAGATACTTATGTACCTATAAATGATTTTTGGAAAAAATAAAGAGCAAACTATAAGGCAGCTACAGTTCAAATTTAACCCGCTTCCAACTGAATCGGCGAAAATTTGTCTTTTTCACGAGAGGAGGATCAAAACTTTTTACACCCAACCATTTGGTCAATTGTGCATTAAATATGTCCTAGTATTTTATAAAATTGATTTGGTACAATTTTGCAACAATTATTTGGTAGGTCCTTCACAAAACAACCCCCTTTTGGACACTCAAAAGATGGAAAATAGTTTTTTCGTCCAAAGAAAATGAAAACTTCCTTATGAAATATTGTTTGCCATTCCAATATGCACCCTTGTGCACAATATGAGATCATTTGAACAAACTATGCCATGAATGTGGCCATAAGATTGATCATTTGTCTTGAAAGCCATTGATCTCCACATGTGATAGCTCGTTTCCGAGAACACTTTTTTAAAATAATTATCGTATTACAAGTTTGTTATTTTTCCTGGGAACTTGGCCACATATAATGACACAATGCGAAAGTTTCCCAATTTTTTGATTTTTTTTGAATTTTTTATGCCCGTTTCAAAATGCGGTCAAAACGGCGGGAATGACCATTCCTAGCTAGAGGTTGAATCTTGGAATTTTTTTGTATTTCTATAATTAAATAGATACTTATGTACCTAGAAATGATTTTTGGAAAAAATAAAGAGCAAACTATAAGGCAGCTACAGTTCAAATTTGACATGTTTCCAATTAAATCGGTGGAAACCATTCTTCCCAGTGAACTCGACGATTCCTTCCCTGCGCGTTCTGCTCGACGACGATATGACTGATAATCAGAAGCGAGAGGCTCTGCTCTCGAAACTTGACCTCCTCGATTTGATCGATGGGAGAAAAAAAGGTTACGAGCGGCAGAGCACGCACAAGTCTATCAACGTCAACTCAGCCGCGCTTTGGACCGATCCTACGAATAAGAGGCCAACATGGGTTCAGCATTTCGTTTAGTGAATGCGGAGATAAAAGCAGCTGCTATTGATGTGCAATTGGACCGCTCGCATCGCTCCTTGACACGAAGGCTAGCATGCTTCCATCAGTGCCTCAAAACATTTGCTATTCTTATCTCTAGAAGGGTGCTTCTATTGTTGTAGTGTTTATAGCGAAAGAGGACAAAAGTCCAGCCGGACACCGTATAACTCCGAGACAGAGGAGAGTGGAATTTCGTGTGTAGGGGTGAAATCCGTAGATCTACGAAGGAACGCCAAAAGCGAAGGCAGCTCTCTGGGTCCCTACCGACGCTGGGGTGCGAAAGCATGGGGAGCGAACAGGATTAGATACCCTGGTAGTCCATGCCGTAAACGTTGAGTGTTCGCCCTCATTTGTCTTTTTCACCAGAGCTGGATAAAAACTTTTGAAACCTAACCATTTGGTCACAAATATATTATAGGTCCTTCACAAAAAAACTCATTTTGGGCACTCGATAAATGGAAAATCGATTTTTCATGCAAAGGAAATAAAAACTCCCTTTGTCAATATTGTTTTCAAATCCAAGATGTAAACTTGTGCAAAATATGATATTATTTGAACAAATATTTGATAGGACTTTCACAAAAAAACTCATTTTGAGCATTGAAAATGAAATGAAATATTTTATCTTGAATCGATCACGACCAATTTATATGGTCAAAGGTCATCAAATAGTTTGCTGCGTTCTGATTGGACCATGAGCATATCACGCGGATCACGCATCAACCACCGTCGGATGCTTCCGGATCCAACGGCCCAAACCCACCCGAGCAGAAACCCTAGGTCTGTCCTCATGGACATTTTCCACCCCCCCCCCCGCCTCCTTTCTTTCTCTCCTTGCGCTGCCAATTCCCCTCGCTCACTTCTCGTTCCTCGCTCTTGCGGCATCCCATCGATCCACGGCCAGATCCACCGCCCACCCCGACCCACTACGATCCATCCCCCCTCGTCTCCGCCACCCAGTTGCGCCGCGGCCGCCGTCTGCGACCCCTCCTCGTCCTCCGCGTAGCCGCTGTTTGCGGCCCCTCATCCCCTCCTCTCTCTCCCACTCGACTCACTTGCCGTCGCTCCCTCCCACGCTCGATCCCGGCGAGGACGTAGCAGTCTATCCGGATGAGGACGGCGGCGGCGAGGTCGGCGCCGTCATCGAGCGGCACGCGGCGCTGGCGGCGGGGTCTAGCCAGCGACGCCGAGTTCTGCTGCGGCGCGACGCCGACGCGGTCCGTCACGACCGCCTGCAGTTTCCGCACGCCCAACGACGGCTGCACGGTCACCGTGCCCAGGTCCACGCTCTGTTCCCACTGCTTTTTTTCTCACTCTTGGCCGCTGCCGCCGCGTAGAATTTGATGCTTCCATGGTCGTTCCCTCGATTTGATCAGGAGTGCCCTGCTCGAACGGCGGCCGGTGGTGCGGAGGTCGCTTGGAGCCGGAGCCAGCACCGGCGCCATGCCTTCCCAGAGCTCGAGTGGATGCACTTATTGCTGCTTGATCTGTAAGTGTGCTACAATGAAACTGCTGGTGCTCGGGTGCCATGATGAATGATCCTTGGGTGTGTGTTATCTAGTAGGAATACAATGTGAAGTCACGGATTAGCAGTAGAAATTGCTTTATTTTCATATTTCCATCAGTGTTGTTCTTGTGGACAGAACATTCAGAACTAGACCCTTCCCATGGATATGCATAAGTTTTAGTGTATACTAAAAGCTACTACTCTTGTGATAGATATTCATTTCAGGCTGATGCACATCGTTGAGTCAATGTTTCATACTTAAAGTTCACAGTGGATTCCTGCTTATGACTGTGTCATTAAGGCCTTACATAGTGAAAGTTCACATGACTAACTCATATGCATGATACTTTTTTTACAGAAAGGCAATGGTCTGTAGTGAACTGAAGATAGGAAAAATGATATGTAAATGCACTTTGATCTGCTCAGTAGGAGCAAGATGGAGTCGCTGGAGCAGAGCAGTGGAGTCTGCATTTTGTTCTTCTGTCAGAAAGACATCCAGATGTTGTACCGATTCTTAGTTCAGAGATAGGAATGTATAAATGGTTGCCGATCTCTCCATGCATGGAACAGTAGCTTTTTATGTAGGATCCTTTCCGTATAGATGAGTCACAACATTGATTTCTTGATCCATTTGGAAACTAAAAGAAAGTACAGAGAGGACGAACTTGTTGGTAGAACTTCATCATATTCAGCAGACGGAGTCCACGGGTGTAGCATTTTGTCTAGTACACCCAACACCACCTGAGGATCCAATTCACTGTTAGAAAGTTAGAAATTGATATTACAGGTTCCTTATAGTGCAAACCAAAGCTGCTACTCCAACAACCATCAAATGAAACCATGTTTTCTAAAATTAAAGGGTCTGATTGATATTGGTCCTTCTTTTGACAGATATAATATGTATACTGACTTGTTATTTTCTTCTCTAGCAAGCACTACGGCGTCAACTTTGTGGTGGCCGACGCGACGGCCATCGAGCATGACTTCTTCGCCAAGAACAACCTCAGCATGGACATCACGCTGTAGTACATCATGATGGAGCTTGGCTAGATGTACACATATTTTTTTTACAACCTCTGCGTGCATATTTTTTTTACAATGCACCAAAGTTTCTTGTTTCTGTTGTGAAAGTAATGTAAATGGTGTTACATAGTTCTCAATAAAAATGCAAATAACTTGTGAATTTGTCTTCATGTTGTATAAGTCTCGACAAAGTTAATTTGCATAATCCTCGACCTCCTCCTGCAATCTCTCTTTCTCCCCTTCTTCTCTGAATTTCCCGGTGTTGTATAAGTCTGTAAGATTTGGATTTTAAGAGTACTTGCTCCCTGTACTAGTTACTTCTACTATTTATTTTTAGCTGTTTAGTACTACTCTGTAGATCTGTGATACTAGTCTAGTCGCTTGTATAATTTTGTTTAATAGTGTAACCTGAAACATTGAGTAGTACCCTGTTCGCATATGTGTGATTATGTGTGTTCTATAGTCTCTAGCTCCAGTACATGTGAACTATATGTTGTGGTGTAAATCATTTTCATTCTATCTTATAAACGTGTTTCTTCAATAGCTATTTTTGTTCAAGTCTTGTTGTCATTTATGTTAGCATTTAGTTTGTCTCAAGTAAAAAAATTACTAAAAATACAGTGAAGATAATCTGAACCTCCCTATGTAAAATTTAGTTTGTCTGTAATACTACTAGGAGATGGGTGAGGGACTGAAAGGATGATATGCTTCCATGAATTTATTTGTAAGAAGTTTTTCTTGGCTGTGTACAAATCAGCACAAATATGTGAGCCTCGGTTCTGAAAACTAAAGAATTCATATATTGGTAGATAGACTATGATTTAGGATATGCTAAACAGAAAGCTTTATAAGATGGAACTATCAATTCATCATGACTTCACTTTGTCCTTTAATTTAATTTAATTTAATATGGTTAGAACTACCATGGTTTTTTAAGTAAACAGTATGCTGGATGTTTGGCCTTGCATTCGTCCTTCCATGAATTCATGCTTGTACATTGCTAGTTATTGATTTTTTTGCAAGTCTTCTTCTTCCTCGATCTTGTGCAGCAGCAACAATTCAAGGTCATTGTCATGGAGCAGCAGCCATATATTTTTCTTCTTATTCCTCCCTGAGATGACATGAGATGAGGTTTGTTTTCCTCAACGTCAAGGTGCAGCAGCTCGATTTGATTTGATGTGATTGGATTCAGTTTCCTCATGCCTCTCTGTTTGCATTGCAGGCTCTGTTGGTCGGTCTTCAATTCTTCATGCTGCTGCTGCTACTGCTACATGAGGACCCTCTTCAATTCTGCATCCGTTGCGGCCGCTGCAGCTTCCACCTCTACCCGGCCGCATTCGCAAGTGTAAGCTCCCCCTCCCTCCGTCCTAGATCTCTATGTCTGTTGCTGTCATGCGCCATGTTCTTGATGTTGCGCGACCTCATGTGGATGCCACGAACGGCGCTGCTCCTGTGTGCAGATTTGATTCGCCGCATTAGTATGCGGTTGTTGTCTCGTCGTGGTTGTTCAAACTGAGATGTACCCAGTTGATTCGTCATCTCGGGTCATAAATTTTTCTGCATTCCCTGTTGCTGTAGCTTGTTGGATGCATAGTTTGATCTCCCAATGGGAATTATTAGTGAATGGTGATGTATGTGGTCACGAGAATGGTGATGTAGTAGCTGGTATGCTTGATGCGTGTAAGTCCATCTCTTTACTGTTTTGCTAGAACCATAAATCCTGATGCGCATGATGATCATGGTCTGGTTTGTTAGATCTATTCTGCTGGTGCTTAAAATTTGACATGCCTGGATTCTAAAACAAATTTTACAGCATTCTATGTTGTAGCCAAACACTTGCTCTGTATTTTATATTAAAACCATGGTATTGTGTACCTGCCAACTACGAGTAAATTACTGCAGTTCTTAATACTTTGGTTTTTTTGATACTTTGCTGTTCGATTTACTTTTATTTTGTCCCTAAACATTTTGTTCTACAATGTGCAGATGCTGGCATTTCATTTAGGACAAAGAAGTTGGATGAAGCATAGTTTTACCTCATTGAGCTAGTTCTGGGAGTAACGAACTCCTTGTAGCAGAACTTGTACGTGTGCTAGTTCTGGGAGCTGATCCTATTTGTGTGTTATATGATGTAGCAGAACTTGTAGGGCTCCTGTGATAGACTTGGGCTGTATGTGTGTTATCTAATTGTAAACTTGATGCTGATCACATTTTTATGTATGTTATATGATGTAGGAGATTGCTTCCTGCTGTTATTTGAAATATTGTGTCTGTTTTCTGTATTTGCATATTGAAATATGAAAGAACATGACCTTGACAGTAGGGTCCCACAAACTAGAACGTCACATTTGGGACCCACTTACCAGAATTTGACAATTGGCATACATGAAAAAAGAGAAACAAAGGCTACGGCCCAAAGATAAAAAGGCTATAATGTTGGGCTAGGCCCATGAAATCGACCAAAAATTGACACGAAAAAATATATAGAAAGGCTGAATTAATGGGCTAGGCCCATGTAGAAAATCGAATTGGACCGGGCTGGATCTTGTGCCACGTCAGATTGCCACGCTGGATGCCTACGTGGCCTGGGGAGGTTGCTAGTGACCAAAACGCCACAGTAGACGTATTTTGGTCATAAACGTTTGCGACCATTCCAGAAGAAAGGTCGCTATAGTCAGTTTACGACGCCCAGCTGTTGACGCTCAAAATTGGCACAGTCATAAAATTAGCATAGGTTATATCAAGAACAATTCAAACTTATGATTTGAAGTCACCTTGGAATGTCTCTCTTCGAGAAGATCAAGATGGATATCAAGATAGTCTAAAACGGAGCTCGGACTCAAAAGTTATGACAAGTTCAGAGATGCTCATGTTGACACCAGAGTAAAGAAAGGCATAAAACTCAATCAAGATGGCCTCTGGTGGAATCTGTTTCAACATTAAAGTTGTGCGTCTCGTCGAAACGATTGACTTTGATATAAAAATCGTCTTAATCTGAGTTCGTATGCAACCTGTGAAGGCAAAACAAGGTCAGAAACAAAAGCTGCAGAGTCATTTCGGACCGACCGAGTTGATTTGATCGGTGAGACCGAGTTTGTCCGAAAATTTAACAGAGAGTTGGCAATGTTGACTCGGTAGGACCGAAGCAAACTAATCGGTAAGACCGAGATTGATCCAGAAAGTTACAGAAAGTTGACCACGTTCACTCGGTGGGACCGAAGCAAACCAATCGGTGAGACCGAGATTGATCCGAAAATTGCCAAAGATTCCTATCCGAGTTAGGTTAGGGTTTTTGATGTTTTGGACAGAATTTTTAGTCCTTTTCTTGTACGGGAAGTCCAGCCGCCTCTTATATATGTTGGGGGTGACGGCAGATTGAAACAACACACAATCGAACAAATCTATCTACATCTTTTACCTTTACTTTTCCTTCTCCCTTGTTCTTCTTCTTCCTCGTTCTTCGTTCGTTCTTCTTCATTGTAGGGCGGCGAACCTCGAGGCCCTAGGGGCGATCAGGTCGACCTAGGGCAGCCCATAGCCGCTACGCGCCCTGACGGGGTCCCTCCCGGGCGTGTGGGGTTTCGAGTCCTCAAAAGCGCCCGCCGGATTGTCTTGCGTACCGCGCTTCCGGCAGGTCTCCTTCGACGTGAGCTGTGGTGCATCACCCCCGGCGTCGAGGGTACACGGTGACGTGTTCGTGTGCGAACACACTTTTTGGCGACACCGCTGGGATCGAAGCTTTGAACGGTCTCCAGCCCGTTCTTGCTACGAAGAGATCGTCATCAAGTTGCTGCAATCTACAAAGGTAATATGAATACCCAATTCCCCTTTGTAGATGCAAATAATCCATATGTTGTTGCTGAATCACCTAATGAGCATAATGTATCGGCTAGCCCTAGTTTTATCAATCATGCATCTAATTATGCGCAAGGGCCGATGCAAAGCAATCTTCATGCTTCAAATTCTTATGATTTTAGCAACGTACAACATATGTATCCAAACTCTCATGCATCGGCAACCCCACAATTCCATATGCCAATGAACAACATGATGGGTTTGGTTAATCAATTTGAAACACCTCATGTTAAAATTTCCAATAGCATACAAGAAAGTGTTTCGCCTTTTTATTCATCGGCACCTAATTTGGAATATGTGAATACAACCTTGCCGATGGATGGGAGAATTGGCCATGCTACTGCTAGCTATTCGGCCAGTTACTCTCAACTGTCCTATGCTACACCTCATGTTAGTAATTTTTCGGCACCATACACAACTGTAGATGCTCAAAATTCGGCTTCACACCTTTCAGGTCATAGCCGAATAAATGTAAATTTTACAGGAGCGGTTGTGCCAAATATTGTAGAAGATGAGGTAGTGGTGGCTGCATTGAAGAGTTTAGCCCAGAATAAGAGGATTAGTGCTATTTGCCTTGAACAACATGAAAAAGGGCTATTTCCTGATTATGCCGCAATAAAAGCTAGAGTTTTGCAAGAAGATGAATCTTTGCCAATTAATAAGATTGGCGAGCAAAAATATGGTTTTACAACAATGCATATGCCTTCACCTAGTACTACATCATATTATACAGCCCCTACACAATTGCAAAGTTTCGGCAACACCCATGTGCCATTGCCGAAAGAATCTAAAAGCATTGGGGAGCAATCGTATCCGAAGTGGGCTGAAATTGAGAAAAAGATTAAAGCCAATTTTGCCGCTCGCCGCCAGAAACAAAAAGAAACAGAATTGGCTCAAGTGAAAGAAGCATTGACAATTGGTAGAAGCAATGTAAAGAAAGATGATTCAGATCATGAAAATGCTCCGATTAAAAGAGCCGAATCAAGAAGTATATATTCTGAATCCATCGAATGCAAAGAGGCAAGCATTATTGAGAAAGGGCATGGCAAGCCTAGCAAAGCGACCATACTTGATTTTTCCAAAGTTAATGGAACCTACTTCCTGCCCTATGAGTTTCGTGCCAGAGAAATTGATGAACTTCAAGGACAAGAACAAGTAGCCGAACAAAGTTTGGCCGACAAATTTTTTCAATGTAATGATGCACGGAATCAAGAAAAAGATGATAAAGAGGCGTTGGGGAGACATCCAAAGGCGGAGCAAGATATTGTTCAAGTCACACCACCATCATGCTCTCCGAACATATTTGAAGAGGTATATTTAGCAAGTAATTTACCTATTTTCAGATTTGGTCAGGACTTTATTGTTGATGCATCTATTTGAAAAATCCTCATAAGTAATTTTGAAAGACCAATGAAGAAGGGTAATTTACTTGCTAGCAATAAAGCTGTTATTGAGCATATCGGTCAACCCATTACGCCGTTTATAAAGACCGGTAGTGACTTATTATTACAGCCAAAGCTTTCCCCATTGCTTTATCTAAAGTTCATATCTATTTGGGTAGCTTTGCTTATTTCATACTTGGCTTGCACTTGGTCTCAATTGAGACATGTGTGTTCTAACTATTTCCGTTTTAGAAATTTAAAGCCAAGATTAAATTCTGTTGAGAAAATCGATGCTAGTATAATATCTTACCCAAAGACATCGGAGATAGAGTGCAAAACACAATGCATAGCCGAATGGTGTGATGCAAAATGTGAACCATTCGTTTGCTTAATTCCAAAGCCGTTCTCACAGCAAGATCGGCTAGAAAACAAGAAGTATACCTTCAATTCAAGCATGTGTGATCAAATATTTGATTTGTTGCTAAAAAATAATTACATTAACATTCTTGATCACCATGTTAAGCCATCAATCCAAGGACGAATGTATTGTAAGTTGCATGATTCGTCCAAGCATAATTTTGAGGATTGCAACATGTTTCGTCAAATAGTTAAATCGGCCATTGAAAAAGGACGATTGAAGTTTGTTCAAACACCAAGAGATGACCAGTCTATTCCGATTGGTCCCGATGGCAAAAAGTTTTTGCATATGCTGCTTCAAGCCGATCCATTTAAAGAGAAGGTAAAAACTGCAGGTGATGGGATCAAGCTTTCAAGTAAAGAAATTGTTGAAGAGCATAATGAACATAATCTTGAGGATGATAATTCCATCGAAGCTACAATGGAGACGCCAAGGACTGGGGGGCAGCAAGCAAATCCAACGATCGATGAAAGCAAACCAAAAGAAAACAAAGGCCGAAATAAGCGCAAGTGTAAAAGATCAAAAATCACCTTCGCTGAACTATTGGAGAAATATCAAAAGAAGAGTGAAGAGAAGAATGCTTATCGGCCCAATCAGGCAAAGAAACCAAGATCACCCCCAAGGCGCAAATATGAGGATCGGTATTGGCAAAGTGAGAATTTTAATGCAACATATTCATATCCTTATTTTGGGCCGCCGATGTTAATGCCGTGGATGCCTCCCTATGCTCATATAGATCCATATCCATCATGGGACAGGTATGATACAAGGGCACATTCTCCATCTTATTTTAGATCATCTCACCAATATTATGCAGCTCCGAGAAGATCAATATCTGAACAATCATATGTTAAAGACCGTTTCAATCATAAGGAATCGGTCCAGAGCTCAAGGATGAAGAAAGAGGTGGTCAAGCAAGTCTACCGCGTGAAAAGAGATGGTCGCAAGTGTGCTACTGCAGATTTGATCTCAAATAATAAAGAGCCAATTAAAGTGTTGACATTGGCTACAAAAGGCAATGAGACGAAGCAACCAATTATTGAGAGTCAAAGTGCCAAATGTGAAGAAAAAAAGTTGAGAGTGCACAAGGTCAAGAAGGAATTGGCATTGGTCAAAACAGAATCACAGCCGAGATGCCCACTCGGCTTATCGTATTGGCAAAAGAGGGAATTACACAAATTAGTGCACAAGAACTTGAAGAAAGGAACATGGCATGGGTTCCCAAAGGAAGTGCTCAAAATAAGAATTATGTGCAAGCCTCCATTACAAGAAGTGCGGCAAAAGTGAAGGAAAAGAGTAAAAACTACGAAGGACCAAGCCAAAGGTTTCAACATCTTTGGTCTACACATTATCCATATTCTTCAACTATACCGTTAACGCCTATGCCATGGAATTCGTCATCGGGTATGATTGGTAACCCTCGATGGGATTATTTTAATCCATGGATGCAATATAATTTCTTACGTCATGAGAGGGTATTACCAAGTCACTATACATTTGATTAGCTACAAGTTTGTTGCTGACCCAAAGGGCCGAAATACTTGATTTGTCATTTCATTTGTTTATTTCGGCTATATGTGCTTTGAATGAAGTTTACATGGTAATGGCTGATATTTATCTATCATCCCAAGAGTATGTCAATGCATGGCGAGTGTAGTATTCTAACATCGTCCTTAGTTTGATTGGAGAGTGAGACAAGGTATACATTTATTGAGAAACTATGTCGATGCTTATATTATGCTTGCACAAAATTGAGACATTATTTAGTACGGAGTGCTTGTATAGTAGCTTGTCAAACCAATGTCATTAAATACATGTTGCATAGGTCAATTCTTAGTGGTAGAATTGGCAAGTGGGCTTATGCTTTGATTGAATATGATTTGGCTTATGAATCTCTAAAATCCATGAAAGGCCAAATCATTGCTAAATTTATTGTTGAACATCGGGTTGATGACAAGTATGACATTGATATAAACTTTGTCTCATTAGTACCGTGGAGATTATATTTTGATGGTTCAGTTTATAGCAATGGCCAAGGTGTTGGTATTGTTTACATATCTCCTCATGGTGCTGTTTTTGAAGCATCATGCCGCTTGGAATATTTTTGCACAAACAATCAAGCTGAATATGAAGCATTGTTATTCGGCCTGGAAATGTTACTTGATATAGGTGTTACATACATTGAGGCTTATGGTGATTCGTTACTAGTGGTGCAGCAAATATCCAAAGTCTTTCAGTGTTTGGACGAATCACTTAATGTCTAGATATAATCTCTACTTTGGATTGTTTTAGCGTTGCACATATATCTAGACATGACAACTGGAAAGCAAATGAGTTGGCACAGCAAGCATCTGGATACCATGTTGATCATGGCATGTTTCATATTTCTCAAAGTCCGATGCCTTGTCTTACCAGTATAGAAGAGGCCGAACCAGAACCCACTGATTCGGTCATTAAAAAAAATCTAGTGCAGGTGACAATTCCGACTGGAGGAAACCCATTGTTGCTTACTTACGTGATCCTAGTAGAAGGGTGGACAGGGCTGTTCGGTGGATGGATTTCAAGTATACAATGAGAGATGATGATCTCTATCGCCGAACGGTTGATGATGTTCTTCTAAAGTGCTTGGATGAGGACCAAGCGAGAGTTGCTATGGGGGAGGTCCATGAAGGTATTTGTGGCACTCATCAATCGGCTCCCAAGATGAAATAGTTGCTACGACGTGCTGGATTTTATTGGCCGACTATGATTAATGATTGCTTCAGATATTACAAAGGGTGTGAAGCTTGTCAAAAATTTGTTGATATTTAGTTGGCTCCTGCTGCTATGTTACATCCCATTATCAAGCCGTGGCCTTTCAGAGGATGGGGTTTAGACTTTATTGGACAAATTCATCCGTCTTCCTCAAAGGGGCATCGGTTCGTATTGGTGGCAACCGATTATTTCACTAAGTGGTCTGAAGCAGTACCTCTCAAGAACATGACACATACGGAGGTGATTAAATTCATAACCGAGCACATTATTCATAGATTCGGCATTCCTCAAACATTGACTATAGATCAAGGCTCCTCTTTCATGTCACATCAAGTTAGAGAATTTGCCGAATCTTATAACATAAAATTTCTCAATTCCTCTCCATATTATGCCCAAGCCAATGGACAAGCTGAGTCTAGCAATAAAATTTTAATCAAGCTCATCAAGAAGAAGATTGAGGATAATCCAAGGAGATGGCATGAGTTGTTGTCTGAAGCTTTGTGGGCACATAGGATCTCAAGACATGGTGCTACGAAGGTGACTCCATATGAGCTAGTATACGGTCAAGAGGCTGTTTTACCGGTGGAAGTGAATTTGAATGCTTTGAGAATAGCCAAACAAAATGATTTATCGGCAGTAGACTTTTATAACTTGATGATGGACAATATTGATGAGGTTGCCGATAAACGTTTGGCTGCTTTGAAGGCCATAGTGAGGGACAAGTTCAGGGTAGCAAGGGCTTACAATAAGAAGGTTAAGTTGAACAATTTTCAAGTTGGCGATCTCGTCTGGAAAGTAATTCTCCCGATTGGTTCAAGAGATAGAAAATTCGGGAAGTGGTCTCCAAGTTGGGAAGGTCCTTTTAGAATTGCAAGAATAGTTCCCGGAAACTCTTATTTGGTGGAATCCTTACAAGGGGCACTGTTACCATGAGCTCTCAATGGCAAGTACTTGAAGAAATACCACCCAAGTGTGTGGCAAGAAGCCTAAGTGGGCAGTGGCCGATATATGACTGTTGCCCTTAGCACAAACATGGCCGATACCTTATTATCGTCCCGAGGAAAATGGCCGATGGAGTGTTGACATCGTCCTTAGAACCAACATGGTACAAGTTATTTTTCGGCACGCTAGCTATGCCGAAAAACAGGGGGGCATGTGTTGACGCTCAAAATTGGCACAATCATAAAAATAGCATAGGTTAGATCAATAACAATTCAAACTTATGATTGGAAGTCACCTTGGAATGTCTCTCTTCGAGAAGATCAAGATGGATATCAAGATAGTCTAAAACGGAGCTCGGACTCAAAAGTTATGACAAGTTCAGAGATGCTCATGTTGACACCAGAGTAAAGAAAGGCATAAAACTCAATCAAGATGGCCTCTGGTGGAATCTGTTTCAACATGAAAGTTGTGCGTCTCGTCGAAACGATTGATTTTGATATAAAAATCGTCTTAATCCGAGTTCGTATGCAACCTGTGAAGGCAAAACAAGGTTAGAAACAAAAGCTGCAGAGTCATTTCGGACCGACCGAGTTGATTTGATCGGTGAGACCGAGTTTGTCCGAAAATTTAACAGAGAGTTCGCAATGTTGACTCGGTAGGACCGAAGCAAACTAATCGGTAAGACCGAGATTGATCCAGAAAGTTACAGAAAGTTGACCATGTTCACTCGGTGGGACCGAAGCAAACCAATCGGTGAGACCGAGATTGATCCGGAAATTGCCAAAGATTCCTATCCGAGTTAGGTTAGGGTTTTTGATGTTTTGGACGGAATTTTTAGTCCTTTTCTTGTACGGGAAGTCCAGCCGCCTCTTATATATGTTGTGGGTGACGGCCGATTGAAACAACACACAATCGAACAAATCTATCTACATATTTTACCTTTACTTTTCCTTCTCCCTTGTTCTTCTTCTTCCTCGTTCTTCGTTCGTTCTTCTTCATTGTAGGGCGGCGAACCTCGAGGCCCTAGGGGCGATCAGGTCGACCTAGGGCAGCCCATAGCCGCTACGCGCCCTGACAGGGTCCCTCCCGGGCGTGTGGGGTTTCGGGTCCTCAAAAGCGCCCGCCGGATTGTCTTGCGTACCGCGCTTCCGGCAGGTCTCCTTCGACGTGAGCTGCGGTGCATCACCCTCGGCGTCGAGGGTACACGGTGACGTGTTCGTGTGCGAACACCAGCTTTTGACCTTATGTTTTTTGTCACAAAAAGGTCATAAATGGAAATTTGTGACCTTTCAGTGACCAATAGTGGTGGTCATAAGTTGACATATTTCTTGTAGTGTGAATAGGATCCCCGTTTCGACCGTAGCGCTCCAACACAAGTCTGTTTCGTCCGTTTTGCGGTACGCCACACCCCTCCCGATCAACAAAACCCCCGTTTCGACCGTAGGAGGTCCGTTTCCTCCGTTTTGTGGTACGCCACACCCCTCCCGATCAACAGGACCCCCGTTTCGACCATAGGAGGTCCGTTTCCTCCGTTTTGCGGCACGCCAGACCCCTCCCGATGAACAGGATCCCGTTTCGGACGTGGCCGGTCGAACACAAGGCCGTTTCCTCCATTCTGCAGTACGCCAGGCCTTGTTTCCATGGCCTGTTCCGTCCAAGCCCCCCCGATGAATGCGACGCATTCCGTTGCCTCCCCATGAACACGACGCATTCCATTGCCTCCCCATGAACACGAGATGACGCTGTTTCTCCGTTCCGACCCAACCATGTACACGAGCCCTCGCCGTACGTATGCGCGAGTAGGCGGTCGAGACCCCGCCCGTATGTACACATACGTGGCCGTATTTTCTTTCTTGCACCCTGCCCGCCTCTACTACGACATGTGCGCGCCTCTACATCGACCAGTATATATGTACGTACACGTTTATGACCAGAATGACAACGCTACGCACGCTTCGACCAGGTGGGTCCCGACTGTCATGCACTTCCTTGCATGAGAAGATGTAGCTGGTGGGTCCCAGCAGTCAGGTGGCGGAATACGGTGGCCCGTCCGGTGGGTCCCTGCTGTCAGGTGGAGGAATAATTATTTTGCACGTAATAAGGAGGCACTTCCTTGCTGCGGCCGTGGACCCAGCTGTCAGCCTCTCCACATACAGTCCACGTTTGATGGAAGTCTTTTATAAACTAATTTTGTGTTTGGAGCATTTTTTTATAGTTACTGCCCAGTTTTTATAATTACATCCCATTTATTATTTTTTAAAGCCCATTTTCCTATTAAGCCTAATGCATCCCTCCTAGGAAAGATTTGCAGCCCAGCGGGGCGGAGAATAAGAAGTTGACCTTGCCTGGGTATTCCTCAAAAAGACGTATAGCTGGGCTAGACATTTTCATCTTGAAAAAATTAGTATCTAGGCTGGATATCTAGCCTGGGCTAGACGGGCCACAGCCCGCCCAGTTAATACCCTGCTCTCCTCTGAACAACAACAAAATCATCGCCAAGAAAAACTCTGCAGTGCTCACGCCTCAAAATCACAAATACTGCTCGAGCTGCTTGGTCCCAGCTATCGGCTGCACCTTGTGCAATTCTCTCATTTATATTGACTCCATAGGTTGACAATGGTGTGGGACCGTGATGTCAAGAAACCAGGAGAAAGCAAAAAAATATAGTTGTACATAATAAGGAGGCACTTGCATACGTACGGCTATGGCCCTAGTGGGTCCCTAGTGTCATCCAGTCAAAATAAAGTCATCTCCTGAATCCTCATGTTCGTTGACGATGGTAACAATGCTCGGCGCCACGACGAGCGCAACAACTCGAAGGACAACGGAGAGGGCCTCGCGGGCCCTACGGATGGTCTGATACAGCACCCGCTACTCATTCAGGAAGCCAGGATCATCAGACACCTATGATCACCTTCGAGAAACTGAGACGGCATGAAACGGTAAGGCCACGCTTGGGAGCTCTGGTTTATTTCAAACTTGTATTAACATACAAGTGTAATTTACTCGTCATCGAAAACAACACGTAAAATACAGGCGTAATGAAACCGAGGGCCCAAGGTATGTAAGTAAAACCAGCGGGTTACGCGTGTAATTTGAGAGACCAGTGTATATTTTACGAGCACTGCTATATGGACGACATTACTAGACAATACATGCACGACGTGTGTATCATGCCATCCATGGGCAAGGCTGAAACAGCAGCTAACGGCTGGATTAGCAATTATCCGAGTGTCGTTCAGCGTTTTTATCATGTGTCAAGTACTTCCGATATTTTACTAGGCGAAATCGACCAACCAAGCGCCTTCGCCCGAGACCATCTGCTTTAATTTACAAGCGTCAGTTTTACAAGCGGTTTTGGTTGGAAAACGACGATCCAATCACGGCCTAATATCATGAGTTGGTCGGAAGATCATATGGTTTCACGTCTAACCTACCCGACTTGTCGTATAGGCTATGAATGAAACATCACACGATGAACTTCTTAAGCACGGAAACAACAGAAGAGGACGATCTTCTTAACAAGCAAATCACCGACATTAGATCGACATGCAAAACAATACGAAGCATTATTCTCAGGAGGCACGGTGAACAGATCGTGATGTCGCATGCCACAACATTCCAAGCTCAACTTTGCAATCAAACACAAGGCCTGACATTACATAGACAATATTCATAACAAACTCTTAACACAGGAATATCTCAGCAGAGTAACTATTTACTTCTAAACTGAACACAGGAATAGGAAAAAACACTCGACGCTGCTCACAACAAGGGCGTCCCACTCAAAAATATCAAATGCATGTATTCTGGCTAACATCAATGAGCAAATTTTGACAAGGTTTTCCAATTCCAATATATTAAACTAACGTCTTCTTGCTAACATCAATGATTAAACTTTGACAAGCTTTTCCCATTCAAAATATGTAATGCCTATGATCGTGGAGTCCTGTCGCTTCTTGCTAACATCGATGATTAAACTTTGACAAGCTTTTCCCATTCAAAATATGTAATGCCTATGATCGTGGAGGCACTCCACGTGTTGTTAAATTGCCAATGGTCTCTGCAGACTAGTCATGTCACCGGTGTCTAATAATACACTGTAAAGCTTCTCAGTCATTCCTTCTGTAATGTAGAGCAAAGTGGAATGACCAACTGGACCTAGTTGTCGGTGTCAAAACTGGCGGATCTCGGGTAGGGGGTCCCGAACTGTGCGTCTAGGCGGATGGTAACAGGAGACAAGGGACACGATGTTTTTACCCAGTTTGGGCCCTCTCTATGGAGGTAAAACCCTACTCCTGCTTGATTAATATTGATGATATCGGTAGTACAAGAGTAGATCTACCACGAGATCAGAGAGGCTAAACCCAAGAAGCTAGCCTATGGTATGAGTGTTGTTATTGTGTCCTACGGACTAACCCTCCGGTTTATATAGACACCGGAGGGGGCTAGGGTTACACAGAGTGGGTTACAAGGAAGGAGATCTACATATCCGTATTGCCAAGCTTGCCTTCCACGCCAAGGATAGTCCCATCCGGACATGGGACGAAGTCTTCAATCTTGTATCTTCATAGTCCAACAGTCCGGCCAAAGGTTATAGTCCGGATGTCCGGATACCCATTTATCCAGGACTCCCTCAGTAGCCCCTGAACCAGGCTTCAACGACGATGAGTCCGCTGCGCAGATTGTCTTCGGCATTGCAAGGTGGGTTCCTCCTCAGAATACTTCATAGAAGATGTTGAACACGAGGATCGTGTCCGGCTCTGCAAAACAAGTTCCACATACCACCGTAGAGAGAGTAATATTTTCACAAATCTAATCTGCTGACGTACTCTGTAGCATGACATCACACCACAACCAAGCCTTAATTTTTTACTGCCCCACCTTAGCGCGTTTTGCGAGGCGGTTTCCTTAGCACGTCTTTTCGAAGCAGAGATCGTGTCCCCTTATCATGGGGTTCTCATCAATACGGGCGTGGGTAACTCGATCGTGCCCGTTGGGATGTCTCCTCGATCTAAGGTAAGTCCAAAACGATCACATGGAGGGCTCTCGTCATCCACCTCTTTATAAAGAGACCAAGGCCCTACTTTTTCTCTCGATCTCAATCGAATCCGCCTCCTACCTCGAGTTCCAACACCCGAAGCTTCATATTCAGGCGCTTCGGACCTTCAATCATGTCCGGATCCAACCTCCAAGGTCGATGGATGCCGTCCTCCGTCATGGAGGAAGACATAATAAAGCTAAGGGAGGCCTGGTACTTGACCGGCGAAATCCCGCATAGGCTACCGGCTCAAGGGCAGGTTATCCCCACTCCCAAGCCTGGTGAGAGCGTCGTGTTTGTTTCTCACTTCCTCTGAGGGCTAGGCTTAACATGCAAAAGGACTGGACTTCCACGACTTAGCTCCAGAGTCTATCCTCCACATCTCATCGTTCAAAGTCGTGTGCGAAGCTTTCCTCCGTATTACCCCTCACTTCGGATTATGGCTCAAGACCTTCAAGGTGGAGCCGAAGACGGTCGAGGGATGGCAAGCAGAGTGCGGAGGCGCCATAATAAGCAAGAATGCTAACGCCCCATGGCCCAAGGGCTCTTTCCCAGACGAGTCCAGCTTTTGGCAACAAGACTGGTTTTATATCACAGCTCCCAGGGGTACCAAGTGGGTGGCCCTGCCTATTTTTCGCTCGGGTCCCCCGCCACAACTAATGTCATGGGTCAGCAAGGGACTAGACCGGGGGCCGGCAAAGGACGTTCCCATATTGCAGAGCCGCATCCGAGACCTCTTGGAGATAGATGTCAGTCTGGTCGTGGTGATGCAGGTTGTGCTAATTCGCCGAGTTCTGCCATGCAAACGTCGCCCCCTCCACCTGTGGGAATTCAATCCGGAGGGACCGCGAGCTCTTCAACATTTCCTTGGCATGACGCCCGTGGAGATGTACAAATTGTTCTTCCGACCACAAGTAATGTGTCCGGATTCCACTTAGGATGCAGGTCTGAGCTGCAATCGTCCTGATACCTAATAAGTAGCCCTGTGCCCGGACACGCTATCTGTTCCTTTATCGCAACATCGCCTTTAAAAGAGCTGCTTTTGAACCAGGAGTGGATAGAGAAGGCGAAGTTAATCAGGTGTCCGGACCCCTTCTAGAGAGCTCACCACATGTCGTGTTAACCAGGATGCTGGAGGTCGCGCCGTTAGAAGAAAATGAAGGGGGGAACAAGGAAGCTACTGCCTCCATAGAGGAGGTGGTCCCGAAGGGAGGAATCGAAAATTCCTCTCCTCAGGGGAAGAAGAGGACCGCCTTTGAAGACCCGGAGACAAGGATCTCGAAGCGGGGGAAGAAGTCTTCGCCAGGGGGTCCTGAGCCGGGGGATACCCCGGCCGTACTATGCCCTCAAGGGGATCAGCCCTCCACCGAGCCGTAAGTAAAAGGGTGTTTAATTATGAGAGAAATCCTTGCTTCACTTCTGAGGAAAATAACCGAAAATTTACCTTGTAGTTCGGATCTTAGCCCTTCTCAGCAGAGCTCGTCTTCGGGGTATCTTCTGCCAGAGATGATGGAGAGCGGAACGCCTCCCCCTACCATACCGCCCCATGAGGCGGGCGACCCTGAGGTGTTGTAGTGGAGGGTTTCTCCTGATCCGGAAAGGCCGGAAGGTAGTCATATGGCCACCCAAAGCCCTCCGTGTCCGGCTTCTGGAAGAAGCAATCGAGTGACTCCAGCACCGCCCGGTGCACGGTCGGAGGTACTGAAGGATCTTTTGACAGTACCGCATATTTTAAGATGCGCCCTGTATAAATAGTAGCCCCTAATACTCTAGGTGCTGTCGAAGATGACGTTACGTAGAGGATCATAGTCCCAGGTATAATTTTTCCGCCTTCATATGTAGGTGGCAAAGTGTCCGGCGGCCAGCCAGACTGATAAATTTGCCGAGCTAAAGCGGCAACTTGACGTGGCAGATGCCGACATCGCGCTTGTTAACAAGCAGCTTGACGAGGCACAAGGTATGTAATTTCTCCGGAGACACCTGGTAAGAGGAGCTTGATGCCAGTTTCTTATAACGTGTGTGCTTAACGCAGATGGGGCTGCCGCCATGGAGAACCTTCGGGCAGATCTTGCCCGAGTGAAAGAAGAAGCTAGGAAAAGCGATGCGGCTGCCCTAAAGGCGGTTGAGGAGCTAAAAGCTGAACAGGCTGCTCACTGCCGGAGCAAGGAGGATATGGCCGATATGGCTATGAAGTTGAAGAACGTTGCTGACCGCTGCAAGCTTCTTGAAAAGGAAGACCGGGCGGAGTGGACGGACCTGGAGAAGGCCAAGACAGCAGCCAAGGATGCTCGTTCTGCGATGAGAGCAATGAAGAAGGAGCTGCGTCAAGCCGGAGATATCGCGGCTGGGTAGCCCTTTATGCTGCGGATAAAGTTCGGAGATCCTTAATATGCTCCGTTGGACTGGATGTGGAGTTCGGCGGACGCATATCTGGATTTAGCGGCGAGTGCTGCTGATGCGACCGAACACTTCCGAGATCAAATGGATCGTGAAGTGGAAAAGCTATTCTGGTCACAATTCTCCAGAGCGTCCGCTTCCATTGACTGATCGGTTGGCCGAATGGGCCGAGTTGAATAGGTTATCCGGACTTTCCATGAGGTATGTCGTGGATTATCTATGGCCGGAAAGGCCAAAGCCGAACAGTTATTTTAGGTTGGTGCAGCAGTTCCTTGGTGCGGTGCCATATATCAATGCGATGAAGAGGTCGACATGCGTGGAGGGTGTGCAGATGGCCCTTGCCCGTGTCAAGACATACTGGGCGGAGATGGAGGCTACCGCCGTTGCAGCCCAAGATTCAGACGAAAGCCGAGTACCTGCCGAGCACTACTTTCAAGAAGTCCTGGAAGGCGCTCGTTCAATAGAGACGCAGTGCTCGAAGGATATTATGTTCGAATAACATGTATTCTTATTGAAAACAATATTTTGCTGAAATGTAGAAGCTTTTTATACTTGTGCCTGCAAGAATTATAATACCTCCTGTGCGGCCGTTTACGTATATGAATATATAACCTGAAAGATGGCAGTTGTCGGCTTCTCCCCCCACGCATATAATGCGAGGGTGTTCGCAGAAGGCGCATTCTCAAACTTGATCCAACGTCTTGGTCCATTAAGGAGGTGGTAGCGCAGCAAACTAGGCAATCGGACTATAATGCTTTATCACTTTCACTTAGCCATAGGAGTTTGACAGTGGGGCTACTATATAGCCCCTGGTGGCTCCGCGCTCACCTGAATTCAGGGCGCGTGTGTGCCTAGCCGGGAAACGGCCCTTCGTTTAGGTGGAGGAATCCCAAAGATTCCGCTAGGTCATCGAGTGGTTGACCAGTCTCACGCTATATCATGATAGTCAGTTTTCGGCTTTCTTTACCGAGGTGCTCGCCTGGCTGAACCGGGGCACAATCGCAGTAGTTCTCCTGGTGCCGCCTTAGTCGATAGAGCGGAACATAAGGTAGCAAAACATAGGAGCCGGGCAAACCCAACATTTGACCAAAGACATGATTCGGAGCTGATGCATATAAGGCCAAACTCGCGACGCCGAACACTCCCTAAGGTATTCGGTCTTTGTGATTTTAAATGGGCTAAAGCACCCTTTGTAATAAGCCCCTGGTGTCCAAGTACATGCATTATTCTGACGTGGCCACATGCCAAGATGCCAGCCTCCTTCTCAGTTGCACTGAGAACCCGTGGGATGTGTATCAATAAGAGACAATGAAAAAGGTTTACGCATGGTCTTAATCTGAAAAGAATCCTTGGAACGGGTCCCTGCTACACGTCTACGCCTGTGTCTCCCTTGTGCCGTATCCTGGATGGGTGTAGCATGATGTTCGTCTGTAAAAGAGAGGAACTTGGTTGAAAAAGTAGTCGTGCGAAATGTATGTTATACTAAGTAAAAAAAGTATGATTCAAGGTGGGAAGAATTGAGCTTTATTGCTGCTTGTTTACATGCGAGGAGCCCCTTGTATAGGGGTGTATAACCATCAAACCTTTAACAATTATATAGTTACGCCGGACTCGTCTAGCCGTGTCCGTGGTCTTAACGACTGTCGGTGTCAAAACCGGCGATCTCGGGTAGGGGGTCCCGAACTGTGCGTCTAGGCCGGATGGTAACAGGAGACAAGGGACACGATGTTTTTTACCCAGGTTCGGGCCCTCTCGATGGAGGTAATACCCTACTCCTTGATTAATATTGATGATATGGGTAGTAGAAGAGTAGATATACCATGAGATCAAGGAGGCTAAACCCTAGAAGCTAGCCTATGGTATGATTGTTGTGTATGGGGTTGATTGCCTACGGACTACAACCCTCCGGTTTATATAGACACCGAATAGGGTTAGGGTTACACAGAGTCGGTTACAATGGTAGGAGATCTTGAATATCCGCATCGCCAAGCTTGCCTTCCACGCCAAGGAAAGTCCCATCCGGACACGGGACGAAGTCTTCAATCTTGTATCTTCATAGTCCAGGAGTCCGGCTGAAGGTATAGTCCGGCTACCCGAACACCCCCTAATCCAGGACTCCCTCAGTAGCCCCTGAACTAGGCTTCAATGACGACGAGTCCGGCGCGTAGATTGTCTTCGGCATTTCAAGGCGGGTTCCTCCTCCAAGTCCTTCATAGAAGATTGTAAACACCAAGAGTAGTGTCCGGCTCTGCAAAATAAGTTTCCACATATTGCCATAGAGAGAATAATATTAACACAAATCAAATCTGCTGACGTATTCCGAAGTGCGTCATCACACTACGGCCAAGTCCTTTACTCGAATCGTTTTTACTTTTCCACCTCAGCATGTTTTGCGAGGCGGTTTCCTTGGCACGTCTTGTCAAAGCAGAGATTGTGTACCCCCTTTACGGGATTATCATCAATACGGATGTGGGTAATCCAACCGCGACACTTATCACGGCGCTTGGGAGGCAAGCGAGTTTTACTAGGCAGGTGGGGACGCACAACCGCATCCGCCCATATAAGGGGACAAGGATCCACCTTTTTACCTACGCCTTCTTCCTCCTTTGCCTATCCATCTCCTGCGCACTCGAGCTCCAGCGCCCAAGCCCGCACTTCCCACCTCAACCTTCTCCAGTAATGTCCGGAGCAGGAGGTAAGTGGAAGGTCTCCTCCGTCACGGAGGGCGACGTCAAAAAGCTTAGGAAGGCCGGATACTTGTCCAAAGACATTGCGCACCGGCTTCCCGAGAAGGGGCAGCTCCTCCCCACCCCAAGGCCCCATGAGAGGGTAGCACTAGTAGAAAACGGACCATTAGTACCGGTTTGTAAGGGCCTTTAGTGCCGGTTATGGAACCGGCACTAAGGTTTCGGCACTAAAGGCCCCCCCTTTAGTACCGGTTCGGCACGAACCGGCGCTAAAGTGCCACCACGTGGCGTGAGCTCGCGCCCTGGTACGGGGGACCTTTAGTACCGGTTGGTGTTACCAACTGGTACTAAAGGTTTTTTTTTGAAAATTTTGGAAGAAAAATTTGTTTTTTTATTTTTATTTTTTCTGAATTATTTGATGATTTAGTCTCTAATCACCTCTCTTAACTGCTCAAGTGTGGATCACTCATTCCAAATCATCTAACTTCCCGACCGGTCACCCATCCCTCTCACTACTCCAGCCCGAGCACGCTTAACTTTCAGGTTCTATTCTGCTCCGTTTCCGAGCCTGCACTTGTTGTTTTCCTGACAATAGTAAGATGTCAATCCTATTAACCTTCAGGAATTTTGCTTGAGCATGAAGTGACACATTTCACTGTTTGAGTTTGAAACTATTGTTTTAAAAACAATAATTATTTAGTAACACTAATATTTATTGAATAATTAGTTTGACCATTGTTTGACCACAGTTTGACCAGATTTGACCGAAATTGAAATAAATAAAATAATTATTTAGTAACACGAATATTCTAGAATAATTAGTTTGACCATTGTTTGACCATAGTTTGCCCACTGTTTGAATATTTTTCAATTTTTTCCACTCTAGATCTTAAAAGCCCCGTAACTTTTTTCTATTAGGTTTTTGAGGATTTTGCAAATGTTTAACGGGGTAGATGATTTTTCATATAAATTTTTTTTTCATCCGAGTTAGTATGCAAAAGTTATGCCCATTTTTACAAATTTCAGAGAGATTTTGCAAATAAAGTCAAAATTCACATTTGCAAATTTTCCCAACAACTAGACCACATATCACATGAGAAACTTATTTTCTTTTATTTTTTTTAAACTGAAAAGGCGATCCAGGGGGGGGGTAGAGTTTGAAAATGGGATTTTTAGTACCGGTTCGTGGCATGAACCGGTACTATAGGTTAGACCCCTTTAGTACCGGTTCGTGGCACGAACCGGTACTACTAAAGGTGATCGTGGGGCCCCGGCCTGACGCCAGCCTGCCACCACCCCTTTAGTGCCGGTTCGTGCCACGAACCGGTACTAAAGGTTCAACACAAACCGGCATTAATGCAAATCCATTCGAACCGGCACTAATGGTACCATTAGTACCGGCTCAAATACAAACCGACACTAATGTGCTTCACGTTTGACCCTTTTTCTACTAGTGTAGTATTCCTTCCCCACTTCCTCCGCGGACTGGGTTTTCCACTTCACCCATTCATCCGGGGGCTCATGTTCTAATACGGCCTGGATTTCCACGATCTGGCCCCGAATTTCATCCTCAACATCTCGGCGTTTATCGTCGTGTGCGAGGCTTTCCTCCGCGTCCGCCCCCATTTCGGCCTCTGGCTAAAGACCTTCAACATCAAGCCCAAGGTGGTGCGCGGCAGCCAGGCGGAGTGCGGAGGCACCATGGCGGGCAAGATTGCCAACGTCCTGTGGTTCGAGGGCTCCTTCGTAGAGACCCTAAAGGGGTGGCAAGCCGAGTGGTTTCACATCACCGAGCCACGCGATCCGAAATGGATCGCAGCCCCCGAGTTCCGATCCGGACCCCCCAGGCAGCTCATGTCCTGGAAAGAGACGGGCCTATCATGGGGTAACGAGGAAGAGGTGACCGGACAGAAGACATGCATCCAGTCCCTGGTAAACAAGCCAATCAGGCTCGTAAATGTAGTCCAGGTCATGCCCGTTCGCCGAATCCTGCCGTGTCAACAACGGGACTTTACTTTGTGGGAGTTCGACTCGGCACAGCACCGAACCCTTAACAAGCTCTTTGGCACGACGTATGAAGACGTCTGGAAGGCGCTAATCAAAGGTGCCGAGGCTCCCGCATCCGCTTTCGAGGACCGCGGATACCGCTCGCAGCGTCACGCTAGCGAGGTAAGCTATTTTCACCTTTTACAGGATGTTAAGTTTTTTCATAGTTTGACTCTATGTGGGATCTAAACTCCCTTACCTTTGACAGGCTTGGCGGGCGATATCCGGACTGATTAACTGTCCGGCTCCGCTGCCCGAAGACCCAGCCCCAGCTCTACTAGCGAAGCTGCTGGTTCCGGCGCCTTATGTGGTGCCGGAGAAGAAGGCCAAGAAGAAGGAGACTACGGGGACTCGAAAGAGTGCCCGCAACATGGTGGTGTCGGACTCATCATCTGACGAGTCCGAGACGCCCTCCTCCCACGAAAACGAGGAGGAGGAAGAAGA
>NC_057800.1:2604513-2631816 GCF_018294505.1 Triticum aestivum
AGAGGAAGGCCGCCCCAACGGGGGAGGCCGAGGGGTCTAGGAAAAGAAAGACCCCTCCGCCGGACTACGCCCCCAACGCCGAAGAGGGCAAAGAGGAGTGGCTAAACAGGGCCAAGAGTCCGGCGAAATCGTAAGTTTGGATATCAGAATAACTCATGATGTTCCTTTGTTGCACAGCTTTCCCTAATGTCGAACATAATTATGCAGCCCGCCCGGGCCGAACTCAACGAGTCGTCGAGCGGCTCCCTGGATTCATCGGACGTGAACTCAGTTCCGCCCGCTGTGTCCCCCCGCACTGCGGACGACGCCGAAGTGGCGTCGCAACAAGCTCCGGGGCAGGAGGAGGTGGTCCTGGAGGAGCCGCAAGGCGACCTCCCGGACCCCAGGAGTAAAGGGGACAAGACCCCCCAGGGCTCCAAGTCCGGCTTTGTGCCGGACACCGCGCCGGAATCATCAACAGTTCTGGACCGCGGTAGGCGAACTCCTTCCAAGAGGAGCAAGCCTTCTGAGCCGATGGCCTCCGTCCAACCGGAGGTGCCGGACAATCTGCAGGAGGTGCTTGACGGCGCCTACATCGACGAGGAGCATTATACTATTATGAGTACGGTGATCCAGAAGGTTCAGTCCGCCGAGAGCGGACTGACAAAAGCTTGAGCTAGCCTTCTAACAGGCTTCGAGGTAAGTAAAAATATATAAAAATATTACCGCATAGACAGTAGCCCCTGATTCTCTGTTTGGCGTTCGGAAAGAAAATCCGAATAGAGGATCTATTAAATATCGCAGGAGTCTAACTAAAAAGAAGTCAATATATGTATGCAGGCTTCGCTGCTGGCCACCGCCGCACTGACTGCGGAGGTGGCTGCCCTGAAGCAAGGCCTCGAGCGGACCGAGCAAGAGCTCGGTCTTGCCAAACGGCAGCTCGAGGAGAAAGATGGTAAGAGATACCTTATAGAAAAATGCCTATAGAGAGGCGTGATTGCAAAAAATAACAGGATTGCACTGCTTATTATAGGGGCCACGACTGAGGTGGCGACCCTCAAGCAGGCACTGCTTATTATTGGAGCGCACCGAGAGAGAGAAACTTGGGGCTCAGGTCGGCGAGGTGCAGCAAGAGCTTCAGGCTCTCATGAAAAAACATGAGAGTTTGGAGCTTGAGTCAAAGACCCAAGCGTCCGAGCTCACGGCGGCCCTTGAGACTGCCAAGTTTGCCAAGACCGAAGCCCAAAAGGCCCTCCAAGAGTTGGAGGATATGAAGAAGATAGCGGCGGGTAAGGCATTCTTTATGCAAACCAGATGTATAAAAGTAAACTACATGTTACTTACCCGAATCCGGAGCTCTCCAGGGGCATTCGCAGATCTTCCCCGCAGCGTATCCGACGCTGCCGCATTCTAACGAGCTGAAGAGGGCAGCTCGACGGAGAAGGTGTTTTGGTCTCAGTATGCTGAGGCCGGACACCCTGTGCCCTTGAGCGACCAGCTGAAACAGCTGGTCGAGCTCCACAAGGCGGCCGAACAGGCCATGCAGGGCTTCATAGTTCGGCTGTGGCCCGGAGAGGCCCTGCCTGGGAGCTACTTCGGGCTAGTGCGGCGGCTGGTGGAGGCCTGTCCAAGGCTCGAGGTCATCAAGCGCTCCGTCTGCATTGAAGGTGCCCGTCGGGCCCTTGCCCGTGCAAAGGTGCACTGGGGTAAGCTGGACGGTGAGAAGCTTGTGAAGGACGGGCCGCCGCCGGGGAAGGAGCATCGCAAGCCCAAGAACTATTACAAGGATGTTCTTGCGGGTGCCCGCCTTGTGGCGGATGAATGTACCAAGGATATAATTTTTGAATAAACTCGCTCGTTTTTATCCTGTGCGCTGAAAACTTGTTCATGGGCGCTTAAGCAATGCTTATTGAATTTAAAATATTATTTTCTGTGCGGCCATTTATCAAAAAATTGAGAGATGGCCAGTCGTCGGCTTCTGCCCCATGCCACTATTGCTGGGGTGTTTGGGATAAACCTAAGCGCTCTTTTTCCCATAGTTGGGTCCTTCGAGGGAGGCGCTCAGCACAATGAACCAGGCAACCGGACTATAATGCTTGAACACTCTCACTTAGCCATAGAACTTTATAATTTTAAATTTCGGCGAAGCCCCTAGTTCGGAAGACCGAGTTCGGGGCGGTATCCACGCCTTGGCCGAACAAATCCGGCTCCTCGCTCGATGCGGCATAAGTCTTTAGGGACTCGAAAAACCTCTCGAACAGCAACCGGTCTCTCGCCTCATCATGACAGTCAGTTTTAGCTTTCTCCACTGAGGTGCTTAACCCAGCTCAACTGGGGCACAATCGCAGTGGTTCTCCTAGTGCTACCTTAGCCAATATAGCGGAACGTAAGGCACCAAAACATAGGAGCCGGGCAAACCCAACTATTGACCCAAATCATGATTCGGAGCCGATGCATATAGTGCTATAAGTTCGGGGTGCCGCACTTGTGAAAGTGTACGGACTTCTCACACCATATTAAAGGGTACTGAAGCCCCTGGCATACTTGCTGTACCACAGTGTATGGGTGCAACATGTCATTAATGAACATATATAAAAGAGAGTAATGCAGAAAATAGACAAAAGCTATGCATTGTTTATATAAAGGCTGCTGTCAGAGCAGAACGATACAAGTGGTATTTATAAGGTAAAGATATTGGACTATTTAACATGTCCTAGCCAGGGGCAGTCCGCGGAATTGTATTCAAAACAAGTATATTGCTCGTAATAGAGACCACCTGGGGGTTCCATAATGCGGCATGGCTTGTCTGCCTCCCTGGATCTTGCATCGTTTGTGTGGCAGTCGAATTGCCGAACAGGTCGTCCGAAGTATGGAGTCCTGAAAGTAAGAAAAAATTAAAAAAAGAATCCGGCAGCCCCTAGTACGTTTTAAGCCGTATTTTGGGCGTGCCGTTATTGTGCCACTTCCCCTGTGCCCATTGTATTTCAAGGGCGTAGTTATGTGCGCGAGGTACTGGTTTGGCTATGTCGCGAAAGCTGGGGTTGGGGCCGCATTGCTACGCTTGCTCAGAGTGTGCCAGGTGGTCCTACTGTGGGTTACTCCGGGCGCGCTTGGCAGTGTCTGGTTTTTTAATGGCCGGACTAGAGAATTGCCTGAGAAGGCTACTTTGTACCTCCGCTGCGAGAGCCGCCGTATGCTCCTCTATACGGAGGGAGCGTTCGGTGTTTCCGTTGACCGTAATTACTCCTCGAGGTCCTAGCATCTTGAGCTTGAGATATGCCTAGTGTGGCACCGCATTGAACTTTGCGAATGCGGTTCGTCCGAGCAGGGTGTGATAGCCACTGCGAAACGGGACTATATCAAAGATTAACTCTTCGCTTCGGAAATTGTCCGGGGATCCAAAGACCACGTCAAGTGTTACTGAGCCTGTACAGTTGGCTTCTACACCTAGTATAACGCCTTTAAAGGTCATTCTTGTGGGCTTAATCCTTGAGGGATCTATGCCCATCTTCCGCACTGCATCCTGATAAAGCAGGTTCAGGCTACTGCCCCGTCCATGAGGACTCTTGTGAGATGAAATCCATCGATGATTGGGTCGAGAACCAATGTGGCGAAGCCGCCATGATGGATGCTAGTGGTATGGTCCCTTCGATCAAAAGTGATCGGGCAGGAGGACCATGGGTTGAACTTTGGGGCGACTGGCTCCATCGCGTATACGTCCCGTAGCGCACGCTTCCGCTCCCACGTGGGAATGTGGGTTGCTTATATCATGTTCACCATCCGCACTTGTGGGGGAAATCCCTTCTGTCCATTGTTGTTCGGCGGCTTGGGCTCCTCGTCGTCGCTGTGCAGCCCCTTGTCTCTGTTTTCGGCCCTTAACTTGCCCGCCTGATTGAACACCCAACAATCCCTGTTAGTTTGATTGGCTGGCCTTTTGGGGTGCCATGTATCTGGCACAAGCGATTGAGTATTCGGTCCAAACTGGACCGGCCCTGAGTATTCTTTTTGAATGGCTTTTTCCGCTGACTGGATTTATAGCCTTTGAATCCGGCATTGACTGCCGTGTCTTCATTGCTGTCGCTGTTAACGCGGCGTTTTTTCTTATTCCAACGTGTCCTGCCACTTTTGTCCTTGGTATCCGAATTACCAGGGTTCTTTGATAAGTTGTTACTGCGAGCTAGCCAGCTGTCTTCTCCCGCGCAAAAGCGGGTCATGAGTGTCGTGAGGGCTGCCATGGATTTTGGCTTTTCCTGTCCCAGGTGCCGGGCAAGCCACTCATCGCGGATGTTGTGCTTGAAGGGTGCTAGGGCCTCTGCATCCGGACAGTCGACTATCTGATTTTTCTTTGTTAAGAACCGTGTCCAGAATTGTCTGGCCGATTCCTCTAGCTGCTGAATTATGTGGCTTAAGTCGTCGACATTGGGCGGTCGCATGTAAGTGCCCTGGAAGTTGTCGAGGAATGCGGCTTCCAGGTCCTCCCAAGAACCGATTGAGTCTGCTGGCAAGCTGTTAAGCCAATTCCGGGCCGGTCCTTTAAGTTTGAGCGGGAGGTATTTGATGGCGTGTAGATCATCGCCACGTGCCATGTGGATGTGAAGGAGATAATCCTCGATCCATACCGCCGGATCTGTTGTGCCATCGTATGATTCGATGTTTACGGGTTTGAAACCCTCTGGGATTTTATGATCCATTACTTCATTCGTGAAGCATAGCGGGTGTGCGGCGCCTCTGTACTGGGCTATATCACAACGCAGCTCGGAAGAGCTATGTCTGTTGTGTTCGGCCCGGCCGGATTTGTTGTATCCGGCGTGAAGATCATTGTCACATGCCGTAGGGCGCCTGCACGATCCGTAGATCGATCTTGTTTGTCTTGCCTTATCCTCTAGTATGTCTCGTAGGTCGGGCGCATTTTCCCGTGCCTTAGTTGAGCGGCGTCGGGGCATGGCTTGGGTGGAGTGCCGAGAGGCCTCTCTCTCGCGGCCGCGAGGTGGCCGGTCTACCATGTCATGCGCTGGTGATGTAGGTGCTTCCTCCTCTTATCGGGGTAGTGGCATGCGCTTCGGGTAACTCTTGGAGGGGCGTTTGAGTTCATGCTCTTCAGCCGTAGGGACTTCAGTCCATCTGTCAGCTAGCAAATCTTGGGCAGCTCTATGTTGTTGCTGCTTGTTCTTGAGGCTACTTGCCGTGGCTAAAAGCCTGCGTTTAAAACGCTCTTGTTCGGCGGGGTCTGATGGTATGACGAATTCGTCGTCATTGAGGCTTGCCTCGTCTTCGGAGGGAGGCGTATAGTTATCATCCTCGACCTCTCGGTCTGCCGCTCTCTCATGAGGGCTGGCTTCTCCATCTTCCTGTGCCGAATCTTGCTGAGGTGGGTGTTCTTCGGTGCTATCCGGGGTAGTATTATCTCCCGTGCCGGAATCACCGTTTTTGCTTTGGCGGGATTTAGAGCGGCACTGCTGACGCCGGCGCTTTGGCTGTTTCTTGGGGGCGTCATCCCCCACTGTTCCATCGCCATCTCCATCTTTTGGAGTGTCCACCATATATATGTCATATGACGAGGTGGCCTTCCAGCGCCCTACAGGTGCTGGTTCCTGTTCGTCTCCTACATCGTCGTCCATGCCGTTGATGTCTTCGGAGCTGAAGTCAAGCATGTCGGTTAGATCGTCAACAGTGGCTACAAAGTGGGTGGTGGGTGGGCTTTGAATTTCCTCATCGTCCGTATCCCACCCTCGCTGACCGTAGTCCGGCCAGGGCTCTGCTGATAAAGAGAGAGACTTAAGAAAATTCAGGATGTCGCCAAAAGGCGAATGCTGAAAGATGTCTGCGGCGGTGAACTCCATTATCGGCGCCCAATCGGATTCGATCGGCAGGGGCGCTGGGGGCTCAGAGTTCGGAGAGGAATCCGGCTCCTCGGAGTCACGGGCCATGCGGAGTGCGGGGCTGGAGTTTGGCTCGATCGCCTCTGAGATCACAGCCCCTGAGGCAGCGTCCAACCGCTGATCCTCGATCGACGCAGTAGGCTCCGGATCAATGGTCGAAACCGATGCGTATGCGGCCTCCAAGGCGCTATTCAGCGGCAGAGCTATATCATGCCCATCGAGACAGTGCGGCGCGCTTGGCTGTGGCTTGAATCCGTCGAAGATCAAGTCCCCGTGGATGTCAGTCGTGTAGTTTAGGCTTCCAAACCTGACCTGATGGCCAAGGGCGTAGCTTTCGATCTGCTCAAGGTGGCCGAGCGAATTGGCCCGCAGAGCGAAGCCGCCGAAGATGAAGATCTGTCCGGGGAGAAATGTCTCACCCTGGACCGTATCGTTGTTGATGATCAAAGGAGCCATCAGGCCTAAAGGAGACGACACAGAGGAACTCTCAATGAAAGCACCAATGTCGGTGTCAAAACCGGCGGATCTCGGGTAGGGGGTCCCGAACAGTGCGTCTAGGACGGATGGTAACAGGAGACAAGGGACACGATGTTTTTTACCCAGGTTCGGGCCCTCTCGATGGAGGTAATACCCTACTCCTGCTTGATTAATATTGATGACATGGGTAGTACAAGAGTAGATCTACCACGAGATCAAGGAGGCTGAACCCTAGAAGCTAGCCTATGGTATGATTGTTGTGTATGTGGTTGATTGCCTACGGACTACAACCCTCCGGTTTATATAGACACCGGATAGGGTTAGGGTTACACAGAGTCGGTTACAATGGTAGGAGATCTTGAATATCCGCATCACCAAGCTTGCCTTCCACGCCAAGGAAAGTCCCATCCGGACACAGGACGAAGTCTTCAATCTTGTATCTTCATAGTCCAGGAGTCCGGCTGAAGGTATAGTCCGGCTACCCGAACACCCCCTAATCCAGGACTCCCTCAACGACCTATTAGGCGCTCAGGTTGGTGAGGCAGTTTAGTGTGTGGCTGTCAAAGCAGCCGCACAGTCTTCCGCGCGCAAGGAGCGTTCAATGTTTCTCTTTACTGAAATGATGCCTTGTGGACCGGGCATCTAAAGCGTAAGAGACGCATAGTGCAGTATTGCGTTAAAGAGGGCGAAAGCGTCGCGTCCCAGTAGTGCTTGATAGACACTTTTAAACAGAGCGATGTAGAATGTTAGCTTTTCGCTACGGAAGTTATTGGGAGAGCCGAATATGACTTCTAGTAGGAGGGAGCCCGAACAACGAATCCCTCGGCCTGGTGTTACTCCTTTAAAGGAAATATTTCTATGGCTAATTTTTGTTGGTTCTACCCCCATTTTGCGGACCGTGTCCTGATATATCAGGTTCACACTACTGCCGCCATCCATCAGGACTCGTGTGAAGTAGTATCCGTCAATTATCGAGTCTAACACCAGGGCAGCCCATCCTGCGTGCCGGATACTTCCGGAGTAATCCCGATTGTCGAAGGTGATCGGTTTGGATGACCAATGGCGGGACTCTGTTGTGATAGGCTCTAGGGCACATATATCTATGGGCGCCACCTTGCTTCTCCCCTTTGTCACGTGTAGCACGTTTACTGTTTTTACTTCTGATGGGAATTTCTTCTGTCCCCCAGTGCTTTGCTTGCGGGGTTCGTCATCGTCTTCACTTGGTGTATCCAGCCCCTTGTGTTCGGCGTTGAGTTTGCCGGATTGTTTGAATACCCAACATTCTCTATGGTTGTGATTTGAAGGTTTATCAAGGGTGCTGTGGATTTGACATATCTTGTCCAGAATTTTATTAAGACTGGACAGCTCGTCTCTGTTGTCTTTGAGAGGCAGCTTTTGCTGACCCCGCCGAGAGATTTTGAATCCGGCGTTAACTGCCGTGCTCTTCGGGCTGTTTTCCTTATTCCGGCGCTGGTCTTTGTTGCGTCGTGGTTTCCCGTTTCCATCCCTGACTTCGGATGTACTTGGGTCGCTGGTGCTGCATCTTGCCAACCAGCTGTCCTCGCCTGCGCAAAAGCGGGTCATGAGGCTTGTTAATGAGGCCATTGTTCTTGGCTTTTCCTAGCCGAGGTGTCTGGCGAGCCATTCGTCTCGAACGCTATGTTTAAAAGCTACTAAGGCTTCGGCGTCCGGACAGTCGACTATTTGGTTCTTTCTAGTAAGAAACCTGTTCTGGAGTTTTCGGGCTGACTCTCCGGGCTGTTGAGTTATATGACTTAAATCGTCAGCATCCAGTTGTTGGACATAGGTCCCTTGAAAATTTGCCCGAAAGGCGTCCTCGAGCTCTTTCCAACTTCCAATAGTGTTTTCGGGGAGGCTTTTGAGCCAATGCCTGGCTGGCCCTTTGAGCTTGAGGGGTAGGTATTTGATGGCGTGGAGATCATCTCCTCGAGCCATGTGGATATGGAGGATATAATCCTCAATCCAGACCCCTGGGTCTGTCGTTCCGTCATATGCCTCTATGTTTACGGGTTTGATTCCCGCTGGAAATTCATGGTCCAGCACCTCATCAGTCAAACATAGGGGGTGTGCGGCACCCCTGTATTTGGGTGTGCCGTGGTGTTCGAATATTTGTTGTGTTGCATTGCTTGCTAGGGCGTGCTTTCTTGGCCCGTAGATAGATCTGGTTGGACCATCTTTTTGATGCGGGCCCTCGTGTGGATCGCGTGCTGGCTTGTGTGCGGCGTCGTCTGCCGCTCTATGTTGGCCGTGAGGTCGTCTATCCGACCGGATGGCTGCTTTGTTTTTTGATTGCGGGGGCTCTAAGGCCTCCTCATCAAATTCAGGCAGTAGCTTTCGCTTCGGGTAGCTCTTTGTGTGGCTACTGCCGCCATATTTGTCTGCGGTGTTGAGTACTTTGCTCCATCTGATTCTTAGTGCATCTTTCGCAGTTTTGAGCTTCCGCTTCTGCTTTTTTAGGCTACGCGTAGTGGTGATGAGCCTTTTATGGAGGTTCTTCTGCTCCAGGAATTTGTCCGATGTGAGGTCATCCAGACTGTTATCTTCGCCGGGGACGGGTTGTTCGGCTTGATTATCCAAGTTGCCTTGTTTGTCGTCCGCCGGCTTGCCCTGCTCTGTGGCTGGGTCTGTATGACCACTGTTTCTGTCGATGCGGGGTTTGGAGCGGCGCTTACGCCGCCTCTTTGACTGCTTTTCGAGGGAACGATCCTTCGCTGCGTCCTCTCGTTCCTCGTTGTCGTTCCCTTTGGGTGTGTCCACCATGTATACATCGTGCGATGACGCGGCTGTCCAGTGCCCTGTAAGTGCTGGTTCCTGTTCGTCTCCTACATCGTCGTCCTTATCGTCGATGTCTTCGGAGTCGAAGTCGAGCATGTCGGTCAAGTCATCGATAGTGGCTATAAAGTGGGTGGTGGGTGGGCGTTGAATTTCTTCGTCGTCCGCATCCCAATCCTGCCGGTCGTAATCCGGCCAGGACTCTCCTGACAAAGAGAGAGACCTTAGTGAATTCAGTATGTCGCCGAAGGGCGAGTGCTGGAAGATATCCGTGGCGGTGAACTCCATGATCGGCGCCCAATCGGATTCGATTGGCAGGGGCGCGGGCGGCTCGGAGTCCGAAGGGGAGTCCGGCAGCACGGAGTCACGGGCCTTGCGAAGGGGAAGGCTTGTGTTCGGCTCGATCGCCGTTGAGTCTGCGGCCTTCATGGCGGGGTCCAACCACCCGTCCATGGATGGCGCTGTTGGCTCCGAATTGAAGGTCAGAGTGGTTGCAGGTGCGATCTCCTGAACATTGTCCGGCGGCAAAGCTAGATCATGCCCATCGTGACAGTGCGGTGCACATTGCAAGGGCTCGAATCCGTCGAAGATCAAGTCTCCGTGGATGTCGGCCGTGCAGCTTAAACTTCCAAACCTGACCTGATGGCCAGGAGCGTAGCTTTCAATCTGCCCCAGATGGCCAAGCGAATTGGCCCGCAGTGCAAAGCCGCTGAATACGAAGATCTTGTCTGGGGAGAAAAGTCTCACCCTACACCGCATCGCTAACGATGATCGAAGGAGCCATCAAGCCTGATGATGATGACACAGAGGAACTCTCAATGAAAGCACCAATGTCGGTGTCAAAACCGGCGGATCTCGGGTAGGGGGTCACGAACTATGCGTCTAGGCGGATGGTAACAGGAGACAAGGGACATGATATTTTTACCCAGGTTCGGGCCCTCTCGATGGAGGTAAAACCCTACTCCTGCTTGATTAATATTGATGATATGGGTAGTACAAGAGTAGATCTACCACGAGATCAGAGAGGCTAAACACTACAAGCTAGCCTATGGTATGATTGTTGTTATTGTGTCCTACGGACTAAACCCTCCGGTTTATATAGACACCGGAGGGGGCTAGGGTTACATAGAGTCGGTTACAAGGAAGGAGATCTACATATCCGTATTGCCAAGCTTGCCTTCCACACCAAGGAGAGTCCCATCCGGATATGGGATGAAGTCTTCAGTCTTGTATCTTAATAGTCCAATAGTCCGGCCAAAGGTTATAGTCCGGCTGTCCGGATACCCCCTTATCAAGGACTCCCTCACCAGTAATGCAGCAGTTTGCCTTGGACACATTGGCTCCTTTTGTGCAGTTGAACTAAAATCGAAGTCGGAATAAAACCGAGCTTTAGTTTTGATATCCCTGTAAGCAACAAAAGGTATAAGGGAAACAATTACTGAGAAATAACGGTTGATGACTTGTACTCCCAGAAGAAAAACATCTACTGATCTACCTTATCTTAATGGGAAACAAAGCAGGAGAGTAGCAATTCTCCATCAGTGTGAGTCATTCATATTAACCGAGACATTATCTTAACAATGCCTTGTTTCAAGATGTATAAAGAACGAAAAAGCAGAAAAGTATCATTCCTAAAACAATGTGACAGATTCATTTTAACAGAGACATTATCTTAATAATACCTTGGTTAAACATGTAGAAAGAACTACAAAGCAGGACAGTACCATTTGTAAAACACTGTAACTGATATATAATAATAGAGACATTATCTGAACAATACATTTCTTAAACATGTACTCCGGCCAATCCCTAACGGAAATGGTACTCCCGCCGATCCCTAACAAGTGTTGCAGTTTTGAACTAAGGTTCAGTAGTTAATTGTGAGGAAAGTAGGTACTGTCCTTTCAAGACCAAGGTTTGAAACTACGCCTGAGATGGATCTAAAAGAGATCTCAACACATATATGGAAATCCGGTCTCATTTTGTGCAGTTCCACCAAAATTAAGCAAAGCAAAATGTCGCAATAGCAACAAGTTGAATAGATATCCCTGTTTTAACAGAGGCAAAAAGGAATCAATTACTGGGCAATAAAGGAGGATGAAACATGCGGCCACAAAAATGGTAATCCCGCCAATCCCTAACAAGTGCTGCAGTTTTGAACTAAGATTCAGTAGTTAATTAATTCTGAGAGTGGCATTGCTTAATTTTACCAGCGGCATTAGATTAACGAAAAACATACATAGTTCCAGGGTAGAGTGGGCACAACAACAGTATGTGCTTTCATCTACTTATAAAGGGGGTGATGCAGAGTTTGTTGTAACAAAGCAACAAGCATCATGTCTGGGTTGGTCCCATTTTTGTTCACTACTTAATGGGAAAAGACAGCAATACAATAGCTTCAATTCAACATTTATTTAAAACAGTACCAATACAAGTAGCACAACATCTCAAAGCACACTGCACAATCATGTGGATGAAGGCCTGTACTGACCTTTCATGAGACAAACAAGATAAAATATGAATATGCCAACACAAATAAGAAATCCAATCTTGTTTTGTGCAGTTGCACTGAAATCAAGCAAAGTGTTACGCGTAGCGAAGCAAAATGTCGCAATAGCAACAAGTTGAATAGATATCCCTATATAAACAGAGGCAAAAAAGGAATCAATTACTGGCTAATAAAGGAGGATGAAACATGCGGCCACAAAAATGGTAATCCCGCCAATCCCTAACAAGTGTTGCAGTTTTGAAATAAGATTCAGTAGTTCATTCTAAGAGTGGCATCAATTACTGGCTTATAAAGGGGGTGATGCTGAATTTGTTGTAACAAAGCAACAAGCATCATGTCTGGGTTGGTCCCATTTTTGTTCATTACTTAATGGGAAAAGACAGCAATACTATAGCTTCAATTCAACATTTATTTAGAACAGTACCAATACAAGTAGCACAACATCTCAAAGCACACTGCACAATCATGTGCATGAAGGCCTGTACTGACCTTTCATGAGACCAACAACGATAAAATACGAATCTGCCAACACGAATAGGAAAGCCAATCTTGTTTTGTGCAGTTGCACTGAAATCAAGCAAAGTGTTTTGCGTAGCGAAGCAAAATGTCGCAATAGCAACAAGTTGAATAGATATCCCTGTTTAAACAGAGGCAAAGAAAGGAATCAATTACTGGCTAATAAAGGAGGATGAAACATGCGGCCACAAAAATGGTAATCCCGCCAATCCCTAACAAGTGTTGCAGTTTTGAAATAAGATTCAGTAGTTAATTCTGAGAGTGGCATCAATTACTTGCTTATAAAGGGGGTGGTGCTGAATTTGTTGTAACAAAGCAACAAGTGATATGTCTCCAACATATCTATAATTTTTGATTGCTCCATGCTATATTATCTACTGTTTTAGGCAATATTGGGCTTTATTATCCCCTTTTATATTATTTTTGGGACTAACTTATTAACCGGAGGCCCAGCCCAGATTTGTTGTTTTATGCCTATTTCAGTGTTTCGAGGAAAAGGAATATCAAACGGAGTCCAAACAGAAAAATCCTTTTTGGAACGTGATTTTCTCACCGGATAAGACCCAGGGAACTTGGAGTGCACGTCAGAAGATACAGGAGCTGCCCACGAGGGTGGTGGTGCGCCCCTGCCTCGTGGGGCCCCCGTGGCTCCCCGGCGTACTTCCGGCTCCCATATATATCCATGTACCCTAAAACTTCCAGAACAGAGATTAGATCGGGAGTTCCGCCGCCGCAAGCCTTTGTAGCCACCAAAATCCTCTCGGGACCCTGTTCCGGCACCCTGCCGGAGGGGGGAACCCTCACCGGTGGCCATCTTCATCATCTCGGCACTCTCCATGACGAGGAGGGAGTAGTTCACCCTCGGGGCTGAGGGTATGTACCACTAGCTATGTGTTTGATCTCTCTCTCTCTCTCGTGTTCTTGATTTGGCACGATCTTGATGTATCGCGAGCTTTGCTATTATAGTTGGATCTTATGTTTCTTCTCCCCCTCTTCTCTCTTGTAATGGATTGAGTTTTCCCCTTGAAGTAATCTTATCGGATTGAGTCTTTAAAGTTTTGAGAACACTTGATGTATGTCTTGCCGTGCGTATCTGTGGTGACAATGGGATATCACGTGCCACTTGATGTATGTTTTGGTGATCAACTTGCGGGTTCCGCCCATGAACCTATGCATAGGGGTTGGCACACGTTTTCGTCGTGATTCTCCGGTAGAAACTTTGGGCACTCTTTGAAGTACTTTGTGTTGGATTGAATAGATGAATCTGAGATTGTGTGAGGCATATTGTATAATCATAACCACAGATACTTGAGGTGACATTGGAGTATCTAGGTGATGTGTGTCTTAAGGTGTTATTCTAGTACGAACTCTAGGGCTGTTTGTGACACTTATAGGAATAGCCCAACGGATTGATTGGAAAGAATAACTTTGAGGTGGTTTACGCACCCTACCATAATCTCTTCGTTTGTTCTCCGCTATTAGTGTCTTAGTGACTCTTTGTTGCATGTTGAGGGATAGTTATATGATCTAATTATGTTACTATTGTTGAGAGAACTTGCACTAGTGAAAGTATGAACCCTAGGCCTTGTTTCCTATCATTGCAATACCGTTTACGCTCACTTTTACCGCTTGCTACACTGCTGTTTTTTTATTTTCAGTTTACAAAAACCTATATCTACCATCATATTGCACTTGTATCACCATCTCTTCGCCGAACTAGTGCACCTATACACTTTACCATTGTATTGGGTGTGTTGGGGACACAAGAGACTCTTTGTTATTTGGTTGCAGGGATGCTTGAGAGAGACCATCTTTATCCTACGCCTCCCACGGATTGATAAACCTTAGGTCATCCACTTGAGGGAAATTTGCTACTGTCCTACAAACCTGTGCACTTGCAGGCCCAACAACGTCTACAAGAAGAAGGTTGTGTAGTAGACATCAACAAGCATCATGTCTGGGTTGGTCCCATTTTTGTTCACTACTTAATGGGAAAAGACAACAATACAATAGCTTCAATTCATCATTTATTTAAAATAGTACCAATACAAGTAGCACAACATCGCAAAGCACACTGCACAATCATGTGGATGAAGGCCTGTACTGACCTTTCATGAGACGACCAAGATAAAATATGAATCTACCAACACGAATAGGAAATCCAATCAAGTTTTGTGCAGTTGCACTGAAATCAAGTAAAGTTGCCGGTGTGACATTTAAGTTGTCTATAGCAACAAGTTTAATAGATATCCCTGTTTTAAGAGGCAAAAAAGAAAAAAATTACTGGCCAATAAAGGAGGATGAAACATGCGGCCACAAAAAGAAGCATCTACCTTATGTTGATGGAAAACAAAGTATAGGACAGTAGCATTTCTAAAATGGTTGCATTGATTCATATTAATAGAGAAATTCTCTTAAAACAGATCAGTAGTTAATTCTGAGAGTGGCATCAACTACTGGCTTATAAAGGGGGTGATGCTGAATTTGTTGTAACAAAGCAACAAGCATCATGTCTGGGTTGGTCCCATTTTTGTTCACTACTTGTTGGGAAAAAACAGTACCAAAACAAGCACAACATCTCAAAGCACACTGCACATCATGTGGTTGAGACAAATATTTGAAACAACTCGCCATGAAGACTGGAAACAAATATCGATCTCCTTTTATGCAGTTCCACAAAAATTAAGCAAAGTCAACGCTGCGACATTCAAGTTAAACTGCACAAAACACTCTTAAAACATAAGTGTTTCGAGTAGTGAAGCAAAATGTCGCAGTAGCAACAAGTTGAATCGATACCCCTGTTTTAACAGAGGCAAAAAGGAAAACAATTACTTGCCGACAAAGGAGGATGAAACAAACGGTGACAGAAAGAAGCATCTAACTTATCTTGGATGGAAAACAAAGTAGGACGGTAGCATTTCTAAAACGGTTGCATTGATTCATATTAACAGAGACATTCTCTTGAAACAACATTCGTTAAAAAATGTAATTTACTTTTAATAGTGGCATTGCTTCAATTTTCCGGCGGCATTCTTAGATTAACAACAGCAAAATAGCTGCATGCGACATGCCAGCACCATGTGCGTCCACACGTATAAATGGGTGATGCAGAGTATGTAGCCAAGCAGCATATATGCGCTGGTCCCATATTTGTTCTCTTTGAACCTTCTTCCTATGTGAGGGCAGCAAATCTAGTCATGCACAAACTACCCGACCCCCAGTTTGTTTCCCTTTTCAAGAAAGAGATCGGTTCCTTACAGATGTGTGTACTGGGTTACCCCATTTTCCCTTTTCGACCTACAAAGCGGCTGGATAGCCAGTCTATACTACTTTCTGCCCCTGCTTTCCTCATTGAACCACGTCCTAGACTCTTGCTCCAGCCCACTGCACCCTTCTTTCCTCTTTTAACCAAGACCTAGATTCGACTACAGATCGAAAAAGATCCACATGCAGCTAGAGCAATGACGGTTTCAAAGAAACTTATACCTTAGGGTCATCGGGATGTGGCAAGGCGTGCGGCGGGAGGCCGGATCTGCCCACACTATGTACGGCAGCGAGGAAGAAGGGGTCGGTGGCCCTCCCGCACAGGCACCGGGTGAAAGAGAATAGCGCAGCCGGCAGTGGATTGCCTCCCTCGCCGAAGGCGATAGAGTGAACGATGCACCTCCTCCACTTCCCGGTGCAACGGGATACAAACGCCTCCTTCACCAGCTGTGAGGGGGGAGAGAGAGACAGGAGGCCAACGCAGTCTTGTTTAGATCTGGTGAAGAGAGGGTGAGAGACTGTGAATATAGCAAACCCTAGCAAATGAACGCTGAGCCTCCAGCGTGTAATATATATGTAGTGCGGCCAGTGTGTGGAGAGTGCAAACCCTAGCGAACAAGTGCTGAGGCTCCCGCTTATATATATACTACTGTAGTACGGACTGGGCTCTGGTGCCTTCACTGCACCTGCTTTTAGCTGTATGACAGGTGAGCCAGCCACATTTTGGGCCCAACTTTCATAAATCCAAAGGCAGGTGCACTAAGTCAATGAAGCTGCGTCCATATAGTACTCTCGTGTATACGACTAATATATAGTGGAGTGGTTTCCTTATTCTCTCCATAACAATCGTTTTAAATTATGTAAGTACGAAACAAAACTCTTTATTTAATGTACAGTGAAGAAAACTAGTACTACTTCCAATGAACTAACGATCCACGCCCACGCGTCCTGGTCGCACTTCCTGTCATTCACGTGTGGTACACTATGAACAACCACACATGCGCCAAATTATCGGAAACGTGTGAGAGTGTGTACAAATAAAGAAATTTAATTTCCATTATCGGAAAGGTTTGGGAGTATTACAAAGTTTGACTAGCTACTGATGCAAGACAACTTGTTTTTCGTCGAAAATCGATCAGCTTCACCAGCCGACGCAACCATGAGCCTCGACAGGTCGTCATGGTGATGCATCATCCATTTGGCATCAAGTTAGGGTGAGGCACCTAAGAAGTTCGACAAATCCTCACTGTGGTCTGTTTCTTCTCAGTAATCAAGCTCGAGGAAGGAAGAACCACGTGGCAGAGGATAGTGAGGTGGAACAACAGTGGCCATCCAATTTTGTGCAGTTCCACTAAAATTGAGGAAGACATGCCCGGGTATGGAGACACGCATCGCTATTTCCAAAAATATAAAAAAGGGTTAGCAACGACATCTCAATTGTCAATAAGAATTAACGAAAAGTACACCAACAAACAGAAGCATCATAATTATCTTGATGGGAACTAAACCAGGATACCCGAGAAAAAAGCATTTCTTCATTTTACCAGTGATAGTACTACCACCATATGGACAATGACCGCACAACCACCATCTACTTTTTGTCGAAACAACATGTATACCTCCACCGAGGCATAAATCGGGACAACTTTTTGAGTGGCATTTCCTCTATAATAGTAGTAGTAGTACTAGTAGGTGATGTTGGACCAGCCGATGAACCCTAGCGACTATGCATGGGGAGATGGGGAGTAGTCACATAGAAGAAAACCCACACGCGGCGACCTGGGGAGCTAGACAAGTACAAGAAGTTATACCTCAGGTGGGTGAGATGTCGTTCAGGCGGGCGGGCGGGATCTGCCCACACGACGGCAGCGAACAAGGGCGCGGAGGATCTTCGTCCGTGCCAGTGCCGGCTCCGAGAGGACGGTGCGCACCGGCTTCCTCCGTCGCCGACGGCGACAACGTCAAAGCTGCACCTCCTCACCTCCCGCAGCGGACGGGATTCGGCCGGATCTGTGACCACCGGTGAGGAGACAGATAGAGTGGACACTGTCATCTTGTTTTGATATGGAGAGGGTGAGAGAGCGAGACGCGCGAAACTCTATCAAACAAGAGGCTATAATGGAGTAAAAAAATCTCTCCATAGCAGTAGTTTTAAAGAGAATACGCGCGTTCCCGGAAAAAAGAAACGAAAACTGGCGGACAATTTTTTAAGGGTCTGTCTAGGACACATCTAGATGTGACATAGTTATGTCACATATAAGTTGATGTCCACTCTGTTTGTGGTCTTTTCCTAGTTTTTTTTTGTTTCTTGTTGCTACATTATATACTTGTGGGAGCTTAGATGTGATATCCTTAAAAAACATCTAGATGTGAATTAGAGAAACTGATTTTCTAATGTACCAAGAAAGAAAACTCGATCGAAAACACGCCCCCGCTTCCAGGTCGCGAGAGTCGTCGCGCACACACACATAGACATAGCCATGCATATCCGTGTTTACGTAAAATTCCATTTCCATCTCCATCTCCAATCATATTTGTCCAACTAGCACATTATTTACGTTGTTAATTATATACACAGCAATATTAACGTACATCATCTCTTGTTTGCGCACGTCCGGACCGCTGCCACGGCCGGTCCTGACCAACCCGAACCCTCTTCATCACCCGCACGTGCTTCCCGCCCGAAACGGTCAGTGCCGCATTCATGCCCTGCTAGAGCGGATGCGACCTCTCACTGGCGCCGACATTGAAGCGGCGCGCCGGCCGAGAGAGCGTCGCCCGCGCCGCTTCCGGGTGCACGCAGCTGCTACGCGTTCAAAGCTCGCAATAGCCGGCTACAACATGCATGTAAAAAGTTCTTGGGTGTCCGTGCTACAGCTAGCTGTCCTCCCCCTACTCGTCAATCTCTTCTAGTAGTGCTAGTACTCCATGGCGCGATCCATCAACAAGCAGGCAGGAAAGTTATGGTATACTACTCGGTTTGTGGTGATTGGCATGCCGAGCGACCGTGTGGGGTCGAGCTGTGGAGGATGGTGAGACACGAACACGACAGACGTCATTTAAACGTTGGTTTTGCTCAATGGCGCGATCTAACGAAACGAAATGTTGGTTTCTCTCCGTTTGCATTTTTTCTCCAGAAAAACAGAAACTTTTCCACTCCATTTTCATTCCTATTCCAAGGTTGCCCCGTTAGAACATTCCATCAAATACAAAGGAAAACTAACACGCAAGTTGATGCATCTCAATGATTCACAGATCATAGCCAATATTTACTTCACAACTAAAGAAAAAAGTTGTGAGAGCGTTTATGATAGAAAAACTACTAATGGGGTCACTATGACTTAAACCCTAAACCCTAAACATGATTTAATTTCCTGGCCAGGTAGAACCTGTCGAAGGAAAGACGGCTGGCACCCTCGGATCATACGATGCTTTTGTGCAGTTCCACTAAAATCGACCTGAGCATCCCTAATGGCAAAGATATTGAAGAAGTGTGATTAGAATAATAGTACTGGCACTAGTTCATGAGACATAAACTCATCACAAGTAGAAGCCGGTAGAAGTAGAGAAGGATCGACATGGAGATGGAGCTACGGCAGTGGAGCAAGCCGGCTCCAAAAGGAAGATGGACTACCTGGGACGTCGGGCTGTAGCTAGAAAGGCGGTTGGGTCGCGGCATCGGGCCATACCGCGGTGACCCCCGATTGGGACGCACCAACTGTGGGTTTTCTCCCTCGTCAATGTCGACCGCGTCTACACAGAACATTGTTCCCTTGCCCCAGTTGCGGGATCAGGACCATCGTTCTATGCTTGTGAGAGAGCAACCTAAGCAAGCAGGCTTGTAGCTTAGGCTCTTGCTAGTGTATATATAGTGGTTTTTTTTCTCTCCATATCAACCATTTTATATTGCGTACGTGTCATTCAAGAGTGAAATGATGGTTGCTTCTTCCGACTAACTTAATGTGTGATTTGACTGCTCCTTAGTGGCCCCTACACGTACTCCCCCTATGTGTATGCAACAGTCACACGTACACATGGACGTAAAAACGCGCGCGGCACCCTAATGCATTCATGTCCGAGCACACGATGGAACACACACGGTCACGCTCAAGTGCTCAACCTACACGTGCATGCACACACATACACGTGCATGAACACCGGAAAATATATATATTGAGCGAAATGAGCGTATTATGAAGTCCACTGACCGTATTTTTACAAATATACAGCGACAGACAGTGTATTTATCTCGTTTGAAATTAAGCCATATTAACCGGAGAGGAGGCAGCATGGACTAGCATTACTTTGCTATGTCCCGTCAACTTGCCGAATGAGGAGAAGGTTGCAGGACGGGAGAAGCTTGCGTGCAGGACAAGGAGCAACTTTTGACTAATGCAAGCTCTCCCTCGCTCAGGCGGTGGATGTGCAACAGTTAATTCGGTGTCAGATTGCCAGAAGCATACACTATACTACTAGTGCTATTATTGTTCGACTTCCCGAACAACCAAGCGCAAAGTTTACTAGGAGTAGTACTACTACTATAGTCCATAAAGGTACGTACTATACTAGTACTAGGAACCGGATGGAGGAGCGTCTGCACTCTTATTATAACACTAGTAGAAAAAGGGTCAAATGTGAGACACATTAGTCCAGGTTTGTAACAGAACCGACACTAATGTGTCCATTAGTGCCGGTTCCAACGGCTAGGCGGGAGGAGATCTTTAGTACCAGTTCATGGAAAACCTTTAGCACCGGTTCGTGCCACAAACCCTTACTAATGAAAGTGGTGGCAGGATGTTGTCAGAGTGGGGCCCCTCCAACACCTTTAGTACCGGTTCGTGGCACGAACCGGTACTAAAGGTTGTCCTATATAAACCCTTCGTCCACCAGCACTATGTTCTTCCCCCTTTCTCCTCTCCCTCTCCTCTGTTCTTTCCTTCTTCATCTTGAGTTCATCACAAAATTTGCCCCAAATTTGTCAAGATTTGCAGGCCCCCATCCATTCAAATGATCACAAAGGTTAGCACCTTTGTCCTTTCATCTCTCATTGCTAGATTAGCTCTTACATTCACTACTAGGAAAAGGCCTACTAATGGCGCACCTAATTTGGCCATTAATGGCACATTAGTGGTGAGCCATTAGTAGCACGCCATTAGTATATTTTACTAATGGCGCACCACATGTGCGCCATTAGTATCTGGTATACTAATGGCGCACCCCAGATGCGCCATTAGTATATACAACAGTGCGCCATTAGTATGCCTCCCAGGGGGCCATGTATACCCAGGTGCTTTGGCATACTAATGGCGCACGACAGCAAGATGCGCCATTAGTAACTTCGGCATACTAATGGCGCACTCTTTAATGATGCGCCATTAGTATCCTTTGGCATACTAATGGCACACTATGATGTGATGCGCCATTAGTATGAATATTAGGTTTTTTTTATTTTTTAATTTTCTGTTTTTTGCACAGGTTACAAAATGTATAATTGGACAAAATATAGACAACACACATCAACAACAGATTCATTGAATACAATAGAAGATTAGTCTCTGAATACAATTCATCATTTTAGTCTCCGAATACAAGTCATCATATCAGTCTCCGAATTGAAAAGACCGAACAAAGATAGAACATTATATTACATAGAAGAGAGCTGCGGTCATCACGATGAGCATCATCACGATGAAACTCGTCTTCATCCGGTTCCTCCAATGCTCCCTCCCCTCTCCCGCTAGATAGCGGGCGTATCTAGATTTCGCCTCAGCCCTAGTGGCGTACCCTTTGTAACTGTTACCGCTGAATCGGTGAACCTGTCTCCGACACTCCTCGCAGTCGTCGTAGACTCCGGGAACCTTACCCTTGTACACGACATACCACGGCATCACTATGCAGTAGACAAACGAAACGTTAGTACCAATTCACTTACAATACATAAGCAATATATAAGTACGCAACAGAACGATCAGAAGAGAAAAGCAAGACATTAATAACATCGATTACATCTTAAGTTGAACGACTCTCGAAACCAAAGAGACATACTACAAGTTCATTAAAGTTTAATTACAACATGAGACTCAAGGGACCGGAGCGTGGATGAAACCGCCATCTATCGTGGGAGTCATGAAAGAACGGGCGTTGTCAGCCTGCATTAGTAGGATTGTGTCGATGTCACTGTTGGACGGTTGATTTCTGAGGTAGAACTGCTCCGCGGTACGAAGGACATCTTGATGGATGATTTCCGCAAACTCCGACTGGATGCGAAAGAATTCTTGTCTGATGTCCGCATCCTGGATTGCCGACACGCTCGCGGCCCAATCTTTGAGTCTACTCGGTAGCAGAAGTTGATGATGGTCCCGTATGATCGCCCGCATGTGATGGATGGCGTTGTAGGCACCCTTCTGACCGCCAGGCGGCTGCTTGACGCAGCAGAACGTCGTATTGTGGGAGAACATGTGCTTGCCGTACTTACGAATAGGCCTGGTGAAGGTGCCTCCAGATTTGACGTAGCCGAGGAGAACATCATCAAGAACCTTCTTGACATTTGTGTAGTCTACGTTCGACTGATGGTCCGGGTCGAAATACGTGGCCATGGAATATTTGGGGCTTAGGAGGATGAGCGTGCAACGTGTGTCACTGCAGAAAACACGGAATGTTAAAAGAAAAACGATCGAAATTTAAGAATTCATATGTTACAGGGCGGTTGAGGGGAGGACTTACTCGGGAAAGTAAGGCAGGAGGAAGTTATCCTTATCTTGGTTTGCCAGAATGACGCCTTCGAGGTAAGAACTCGCGACTTGCCGGTCCCCAGCGCTTCCCAAGATCTTGGCACGCATGTAGAAGGGGTCGACTATCACGATGTCCGGGGTCTTGTCGCGAATGATCCGCATCTCCATACTCAGCGAAAATAGCCGAACGAAGGTGTAGTGCAGCGGATGAAGGTTCAACATGGCGTGGATGTCATCAAACCGCAGGACGATCGTACCCCCGATGGAGTTATCCACAAAGCCCTTGCCCTCTAGCACCTTGGCCGCGAAAACCGGGTATGCCACATCCTTCTCTCCGAGACGCCGCTTCTCCAAAGAAAGAACACTGTCATGCAGACTCCACATAGCACCGGTTGCAGCATCGAGCATATTTCTCGGTGGCATCGGCCTACCTGCCACATGCACCCTCCTCGAGATATCCTCAGGTGAAGGTGGCCCGTCCTGAGCACGGATCATACTTGGTGCCGGCTGGCCCACACCCTTGTTAGTCTTTCTTTTGCGTGCCTTCTTCTTCTCCTGTAATGGGACCAAGTTCTGCTCACACACCGCCTTCTTGAGTGTGTTGGGGCTGATCATATTTAGCACCTCGCCTATCTGAGGCTCGGTGAAGTCGGCAGCTGGAGGCGTCTCCTGAGAGCTGAACTGCAGACGACGCCTGTTGCAACTTGGCTTCTCCGCGGTACCAGCTAGATCGCGCACGTCTTTTGTTGGGTTGGGTTCTTGAGAAGGAGGCCCCATGAAGTCGCCATCGTACCCATGATCGGCAAAGTACTGATCGACGTTGGCAAATGTATCATCATCGTCGTTGTTCTGATCCTGTGCCATATGCATGTTTGGATCCAGTGGCATAGGGATGTCCGGCACCATTGCGGCAGTCTTGCCATGGGGCCGACTTGGCGCCGACACGACTGGCAGTGTTGTCTTTGGGGTGGTGTCCCCCGCCCCCAAACGAATCTGGCTCTTCGGCCAAAGCAGGGGCCAGCTCAGGCAGGCGCTGAGGGTCATCACGTCATCATCGTCGGCCCCGACGGATCGAATCGGAGGTAACAACTCGTTGCAGCCTGGCAGCACCCGAACCAGTTGAACCCTAAACAAGTTGGGTGGCATCTGGGTACCGTGGAACAAGGGGTTGCCTGGTTGAACGATTTTGCCCTTGGCGACATCGACCAACTCGTTGTTCACGAAGTGCAGGAGAGTGCACGGAACATCGGTGGTGCCCTGCGAAAACATGTAGGGCGTCCGGGATGCCCAGTCAAAGGAAAGGAGATGAAGTCCTCGGCCGAGAGAGGCTTAATTAGTTACCGTGATGATGGCGTCGAGCTCGGCTAATGTCGAGGCACCGCCAACAGCGGGCGTGCAGTTGACGGAGGGGCCGCTTGCTGCAGAGGTGCCGGCCGACGTACACCCGGGTGCATTAAGCTCCGATGCCGGCGTCGGAGACACCAATGCCGCCTCCGCCGGAGACACCAATGGCCCCGCCATCGCGTTCTGCGAGTTGCTGGCCGTGAAGCTAGGAATCGGGGGCGGCCCCTGTTGGCCGCCCGCAATCCACGCGCTAATCCCCTGGATCAAGGTAGGCATAATGGCGGTGATCGTCGCTCCGAGTTGTTGTTGCACTTGCTCTTGGACAATCTCCAGAATCCGCGCCACCTGTGCCCTGAGTTCTTGAACCTCGCGCGCCTGGCTTTCCGAGCTGATCTTTTTCTCCTTTCGCCCACCAGTGTTATAGTATGACGACCATTTTGTCGACAAGCCTTTGCCGGCCACATGACCAGCTGACATCGGCTTACTGAGCTTATCCTTGTTCTTCATTACATTCAACGCCCTATTTAGAGTGGTGTCCCAAGGGTTGCTCTTAGTCGACCCCGCGCTACTGCTTTTAGTCGCCTGCGGAAGGAATGTGAACCATTTAGAAATTTGGCTTCATTAATTAGAATGCAACCATATGGAGCTAATTACGCGGGGGTGTATTCCTTACCAAAACAAGCTCAAGCGCCCTGGTCTTCGGATCCGTGGTAAGCTCCTTTGTTTTCAGGTCCTTCTTGTACCGGGCCCTGACAAAGTTCCTGGTCTGCTTGTCACCGTATTTATCGAAGAGGGGCGGTAGGCCTTGCTCGGCACGGTCCGCCTCCTCCTTGTCCCATATAGGCTCAGCCACTCTGTAACTGCCGGGACCGAGTGTGTGTTCCCCTAAGTTCAGCTCCCGCATTTCTTTCCCCCACTTACTTGATTCGGAGCTTGCGGTGCTCAAGCAATTGATCTTGAAGTCGTTGTAGTCATCTTCGGTGATCGAAGGATTTTTCTCCTTGATCTTCTCATAACTCTCACCTTTCTCGATCATTCTCTTCACATTGATTTTCCAAGTAGACAGGGCCGTGCTCATCTTCGTGAGGGCAGCATTGTTCACTTTATTCCCTTTGAGGCTTGTGTTTTCAAATTCAGCGGGGAACTTGTATCGTTCGTGCAGCTTCGTGAAGAGGAGGTTGCGCAAATTCCCTCGGTCAGGATGCCTGAGGTTCTCGGTGTTGATCGAGACGGTGCTCCGGAGAATGCACCCGAGCTGAAGCGAGTACCCCTTGACTATTCGTTCGGGCGCCGTTGGATTCCCGTTGGAGTCCACTTCAGTAACTTCCTCCTTGAGGGTGCGGAGCACGGTCGGGCGCCGGTCCTTCCGTTGCCTCTTCGGTTGGCTGCCATCTGTGCGTGCGCCGCCATCATCAGTGGTGACATCCTCGGCGGCACCATCAGTGGTGGCATCAGTGGGGTCATCCTCGGCGGTACCATCAGTGGTCTCAGGATTGGTGGGGAAGGCGGCGTCCTCATACAAGTGAGGTTGTTCCTCCATCTCCTGGGACAGCTCCCAGAATTTCTTGCCGCCTGAACCCATGGCCTCATCGTTGTTGGCCATGTTTCTCTATAAATAGGAACAAAGTTTGGTCAAAAAGTTGGTTATTGTCAAGGAACAAGATCATGGTCTCATCATTTAGGGTTTGTTGACACCGAGGCATCCTAAAAGCTAAGCTTTTATCATTGAGGGTTTTTCGACGCCGAGGCACCCTAAAAGCCTAAGCTTTCATCATTTCGGTTTTTATCGACACCGAGGCACCCTAAAAGCCATGCATTAGTCACAAGTACGCCGGGGCATTTGATCCTACTTAATTAACTACTAAGATACCCCGGCCCATGCATTAGTCACAAGTACCCCATATGTCCTATTTTTAGCAAAGTCATGCTAAAATTCACGGAAAAATTCAGCATGACCTTTGCTGAAAATAGGACATATGGAGTACCCGAATTTGCCGGAACGGAAGTTAATCGACATTCCAGCAAACTCAAGGGCCTCTCGGGTGGACAAGGCAAAAAAGGACACGATGGTCGGAGACATGACCTTTGCCTAACAGTTCTAAACTCCTGCCAAAACTGAACACAACATATATATACCAAGCATCTTGCCAGCTAGTAGACCAGCTAGTAGACCATCATTTGTCAGGCCAAATTGAGGCCAAACATAAAACCAATGTGGGCATGGCACAAAGTCCATGACCCAGAACAGGAGACATACCAAGCACTAAATGAGGACAGAAACAGAGAATAGTTAAACTGTTAGGCATTATGTGTCACAGGTACTGCTACAGTTTTAAATAAGAAGATAAAAAAGAAAGCTGATGTACAAAACCTCAAAACAATGCAAAGTGTTGTGGGCTAAAAAACAATTACAGTAGACTAAAAAACAGGAATCATTATCTTCTATATGAAGCTGAACTAGGCAGACTGAACTGATTTTGATTTTCAAGTTCCAAAGTACCATCAAAACCATTGGTTTACATATCAAGGTCCAGTATAGACTTTTTACTTATGAAATGGTTCCCCACCCCTAGCAAACAACTATCTTCAGACAACCTTCTAGCATATGTCCATAAACCCAACAGGCACAATGTTGTGCCTGTTAACCACGTACTGATTTAATCCAACAGCAGTTCATACTATTTCCTAGCGTTAACTCCTAACTGAAAGTCTGGAACAGATTATCAAAAGTTCGGAACAATTACAGTAGGCTAGAAAATAGGAACCTATGTGAAGCTGAACTAGGCAGACTGAACTGATTTGGGTTTTCAAATTCCAAAGTCTTCCACTAGCAGCATATCGTATTAAAGCATAGTAGCATCAAAACGAATAGTTCCCATATCAAGGTTTAGTGTGGATTTTAAATCTGTCCATAATAGCATCAAAGAACTGATTTGATTCAACAACTTTTACTGAAAGTCTGAAACACACTAGGAAAAGTTTCAGACCACATAAACTATTTTTCAGACTAGTAGTTTCGAATACCCAAACTTTTACTAAATTTGGAATTTGGAGGTCACCGACCTCTTCATCCCTTTTACTGTCAAAAAACTACTAATAGCACAAGTGACATGAAAATTCAGGAGTACGAGATCACAAAGGCCATGTCATGCTTGGCAATATTTGTTTACTGAAACTAAATGAACATTTTACTGGTAGTGTACTGATAGTGTAATCTAGCTATTGTACTGATATTTCTGTTTCTTTGAACATTTTACTGTCAATAAAAATTATGTACTTCTGCTTTCAGTTAATTCAAATTAGCTAAAACCTTTTACTGTCAAATAGTGCTAAAGTTTACTCTATGAAATAAACTACTCCTCCTCTCTTCTCTTCTTCAGTTAATTAGGAATAGTTTTAGAGGTAACTAACTGAATCTATTTATCATGTTGACAACAGTAGCATGTGGACCTTCATGGTGATTTCATATCAAAATAGAGGAGTACTCCTGTTCATTTGGAGAACTCATACAACAATTGTTATGCATCAAACTTGGGATCAACAACAGCAAGAATCAAGCCCAATACAGAGAGGAGAGGAGCAGCAGAAGTGGACAGCGCAGCGCTGACCTCGAGCTCTTGATTGGAGTGGGGGGAGGTGGCCGGTGAGGGATCTGTGGCTCCGGCGACGGTCGTGTGGACGGGGCGGCGTCCGGACGGCGGGGTCGCGTCGAGGCGGCAGGGCAGTGTCGAGGCGGGGTCGAGGCGGCGTCGGGGCGACGGGGCAGCGGCGTCGGGGCGGGGTCGAGGCGGCATCGGGGCGGCGTCGGGGC